>NW_009733373.1:61696-78683 GCF_000703405.1 Apaloderma vittatum
CTTTCCAGTAGTTAGCCTGTTCCTCCTTCTAAATCCTGTGACTTTCGAAGAGAAATGTTAGTCAAATGGAGATTACTGGGCTCAACAGAAACATGAATAGCTAAAAGAAAGGTTGCAAAATGCAATTTAATGCTCTTTGAAAACAAGATCTGAACATCTCTAAAACCTGACAGTTTTTTCTTTCTGTGCAGAGCAGAAACTGTTATCCAAGGGTTCATGCTCTATTGTGTCAATTTATGAAAATTGGAGATGGTTGGGATATTTGTTTCTAACCTGCAACACCTTGTATCAAAAAAAAAAAAAAAAGCTGGTTTTGCTTTCATTGAAATTATTCAGCATTGAAATTTTCCCGCTGCCTCAACTTAGATATTCTGGTTTTGATTCTTGTAATTAAAAATCAGTTGGCAAATGAAAACAAGGTGTCATTTTTCCCCCCAGAAGTTTGTACATTATGTAGTTATTAGCTGAACAACTAAAAATCGTCTCAGAAGTAAGTACTGGAACTTTTTTTAGAGGGGTTTGTCTTGTCTGTAAACATTTTAGAAACACACTATTAGAAGACTATTTAAACTAAAGTGTTCAGCTGGGAAACTTAGTTTCAAAATAGAAATCCTTCGTCTTATTTACTGTGTTTGCCAATTTTCAAATGAGTATGATAAGGCAAAATTGAATTCAGATCTGTAGTTCATAGAGTAGTGACCAGCAGGGATGGTACTGATATATACCCTAGATCCTTTCTCCCAACCTTTCGCCTGTGATTAATACCCTGCTAAGGTTAGGTCGATTTCTTTTCTTGCATCCTGTCTGTATCAAGCTTACCACAGCTTACACACTGTAATAAGATAAAACCAGCTTAGGTAAGTAAAGCCATAATCTGACAAAAAGCTGGGCCTGGAGGCCTTTTTCTTAGATTTGGGTCATGATCATGGTCCCACTTACTACTGGCCCATCAGGCAAAAACTAATGATTGTAAAATTGCCATTAGTTACCAGAGTGGCCTCGGGCCATAAGATCTCAGCTAATTTTGAACTCTGCTGATAGATTCCTGGGTTTTGTGTCTAAAAATCAGCAGTTAGCTTTCTATTAAAGGCAAACTTCACGCTAAAGCCACTGACAGAGTAGCATTAAATTATCCTTGTCATCCAATATGTAAAGCTTGGGTGCTAATGAAACAGAAAGTTTGAAGGGAAACACTTGCACTAAGAAAAAGAGCGTGTCAATTGTACCTGCACCAATTGCTGTGTTGAGTAATTATGAAGAAATGGACTCAAGTTCCACTGTGGAAATTTAAACATACTTTCTGCATTTGCCACTAGAGTTGGAGGGACATACAGCAAAAGAAAGAGTTACTCTGGATCTAGTTACTCAGTGAGAAGAAAAAAAGTGAGATCAATGCCTGTACCTTCACAGTCAGAAAACAAATCTTGCTACTGTTTGAAAACGGAAGAGCATTCAGAAAACACTGAAATTGACATACAGGCATTTATTTAATGGAGCTTGGCATCATATATTATGGTGACATAACAAATCTTGTTTTCTAGATGTTAGCTATTGCAAGGAATTAGGGATGTTATCACTGCAAATTTTACTTTATCTCAGCTAGGCATGTGATCTCGCTAGCTCGTGTTTTCCTCGTCATTATAAAATTCAGTGGTCTCCTTCAAAAGGTCCACATTTGTACATGTTTTCACATGCAGAAATGCTCCTCCAGGCTAGTCTTCATTGCTCAGTGCCATGCTATGCAGAAAGACTCAGCTAATTTGAAATGAGTTAACTGGGTTAACCTCTGTGACCACAGCACCACTATGGCTAAATTGCAACCAGTAGCATAGACTTGCTGCAAGAGCATCACACATCTGTAATAGCTGTCATCTCCTTCTGTAGGTCTTGGAAGGAAATTTGGTGTCTCAGACACCACATTAATATAACTGTGGGTAAATTGATGATGACTTTTCTTAAGTAACATGTTTCATTGTCTTTCCTCCTCTAATTACTCCTTTTCCTCTTCATTATTTTTCCCTTTCTCTGTATTGCAGTAACTCTTTGACATCATAGTGAGGATCCAAGGACCCAAAAAGCTGTATAAATGGACAATAAATAATTAAACAGGTCATTCCCTAGAGGGCAGAAGAGAGGAAAAGTGCTCTCAGACAAAAATCTTGCTTTCTTTGCAGTGTGTTCTCGTTCAGGACTGGGATCATCTCTCTTGACGGCTATTTGTAAAAGCCATTGATCAGTACAGTCCTCTCACTGAACACAGGTATTTGGCAAGGAGTGAGTTATGGATCCTCTAACATGTTTGATTAGCACCTTAACCAAAACTCTTTGTCAGGCAAGGAAATGTTAAAGCAATATTTTTCAGCGAGATGTCAAGATGGTTTCTACTGAAACATTTTGAAACAATAAAGCAGAAGTACAAAGATATTAAATACGCATTATAAGGCTTTTCTTTTTTATTTGCTCCTGTAATAATTTTTGGTGCGATATTCCTAGGTATTGTATTTTTGCTGGAACAACATAACAGATTTTAAAAACATTTTTCATAGCAAAGGCTTATTCCTCCCTGCCACAGTTTTTCCTTTATTTCTCTCCACAGTCTTTATCAGAAGAAAGAAAAACAGAAAAAAGTGAGAGGGAAAGGACAAAAAGAAAACCTCAATCCCCTAAAATATTAATACTAAAATAAGGAAAATGCTTTTCATTTTTTAAATTTTATATCCCTTCCACTTTTTTTTTGAAAAATGGAGGAAAAAGAGAAATAGAAAATCTTCCCTCAGAATATATTTCTGATTTGCTTAAGACCATTTTAATTTTCAAAAGCTTCTAACAAAGATGTATTTTATTCTTATCATCATTCCATTATTTTATGTGAAAGCACATTTTTGCTTGGGAATAAGCAGTGAGCTACACAGCTTTAGTGTTTCCATAAAGCTACTTTTTAACGTGTTTGGGCAGAGCGCTAAACACTCCTGAACTTCCTAGCGTACTTTCCTGTTGCACTAATGCTGGGGTAGCGTCAGGTTCTTGAAAACTGTGTAGGAACTGTATTGAACACATCACAGCTTCTTCATTTATTTGCCTACACTGCAACAGAATTTCCAATGTTTTATATTAATTTTTCAAAGAACTTTTGTCAACTTATAAGATAGAGATGCTACACAAATTCCTACCACTGCTGTCTGCCTTATGCAGGTAAGCGGTACACTGCGGTTAATTGAAAGTAGGATGGTAGCCACTGGGATGAGATTGTATTCAAAGATTAATGTCCCATGGTGTTAAAGTAAAAATAAATGAAGGGGTGAAACCCTGAGCTGCTTGGTGCTGACCACCCTTCTCTCTGCCTACACCCATAATGTTGCTTCCATATATTCCCTGCACTGATCATAGAATCATAGAATCATTGAGGTTGGAAAAGATTCTTGGGGTCATTGATGAGCACAGGTAAGACAAACACAGCTTCATATCTATGTGCAAGCACAAATGTCACTGCAGTTCTGTTGATCTGCTCACATGCACAACTAACGCTATTTGATTAAACGTGCTCTCCTTTTAAGAGATTTTTAAAAAATTTCTGGAAGCTCCAACATATCTCATGAACACCATGTCAGACATTGCCTTGTTTGATTTATTGGTCTTTTATGCATTAACTTTGATCCCGTTTTTAAAACCAGTTTTTACATCAATGCGTCTTCACAGTTAGCAAATGATAGATTAGATAACACACAATGATACTAACACATTAGGTTTGTAAGGATGACAGTTATCGTTTATCTGTGGGCCCACAGTTATTCTTTATAGTGAGTTTTATACAAAAAATGCATTTTTTTCTGGAAGACTTCAGAATTTTTGTGACATTTAAATGAATTGTATGTCCTGGTCACTTTGAACTCGATGTGAATTGTGAGTGAAACCATGTGAGCCATTCACAGGAATAAAGAGATAGAAATACAGTTTAAATATTACAGATTTTAGCTAAAAAGTTAGCATTTTGCATTTAATAATTGCACTTAGCTATGCAGCTGCATTATGTGTATGCACATATACACCCAATATTTATATTAAAGAAAGATAGTGAAGGAGAAATATATGTAGTATAAATATTGTATATCTTTGTTTAGAAGCTACCCTCGTTTAGTAGCTGCACCTTAACCATGCACCTTTACTATGCAAGCCGTAGGGGAAAGTAATTAAATTTAATAGCTGCTGCCCTCGTTTTGAAGTCGCCCTCAATATAAAGCTGCACAGGGAAGTAATTAAATTTAATAGAAGCTGTGGATTCTAAACAAAGATATATGGTATAAAGTCCATATAGTTCTTGGAAAGTTAATTTCCAGCAGTAGCAGGCCTGTCACTTGAAATATTCATGGTTTTGTAATTGTTTGAAACAAATCTCGAGCTACAAAAGAACTTTCTCTGTATCTGAAATGATGGAATGATGAAGGATCTGAACATGTTCTTGGATACCACCATAACAAGAATAACAACAACAATACTAAAAGAAAGAAGAACAAAATAAGATTATAAAAAAGCCCCCAAAAGTCACACGTTAATATTCTGCTCTCATTTTCATCAATCACTGGAGCAATACCCCCTAGATCAGTGCATTAACTTGTTTATCTTTTACAACTAGGAAAAACTTCATAGCTTCATCATTCATTCCAGAGTGAGGGGAGAAAAAACAAAAGGCAGCCACCGAAATTTGCATGGTGCTCAATTATACATTAGTGAACATCACTTGGCAATCTGTTCATATCAATTTAATTGGATTTTAATACTGCCTCTGATCTTGTTTTCTAATTAACAGCAGTGCCTGGCAATAAAGCAGAACCATGCACCCAGCAACACCTTTGATCTCAACCATATGGAGCTCCTCCGTGCTCTTGAAAAAATTTTTTTTCCCCTTGCCTCCAATGCAGGCCGAGAGATACTAGGGCCCCCAGATGGCCAAATACCACTCATGACTGTGACTTCATTGATTATTTTCTTTCCTGATTGATCCTGATTGAAAATAAATAAAACATACACTTGGAACTGGATGTAAATTGATGTCACAAGCTTTTGGTTGTGTTGATGGTTTCCTCTGCTCCTGCTTTAGATGACAAGTACTTAAGTAAACATCAGTTGACTCAATGGTCTGTATTTAGGAGCATAACTTTAACACAAGGACCTTTTATTTCACGTGTCGTTAGTGTCCTAGCATAGCCACGTGTTTTACTGGGATTGGATTAATGTAACTGTTCATTCTTTATCTTCTGATGGTATCGTCATAGGCTATTTAGGCACGATTTTAGTTCAGAAGTTTCATTTATACCTGCTTTTTGATGATTTGTTTTTGACAATTTTTTTTTTCCTTCTGTTTTTGCAGGACCCCTACGTAAGAAGCATAGAGAACAGAGCTCTGATCTTTATTTCCTGCGTAGGTCTGGCTTTGAGTATAGTACACTCCAGTAGAACAAAAGTTGGCATGGCACCTTTCACATGTTCTCCAGCCAGAGCTTGCAGTAGCTCTCTGACATACAAGGAATTGACTTGGTAGATGTGTTTCTTCCTTCTAAACCCTTTTGAACCCTTTCTTAGGTTTGAAAAGACATATGAAAATTGTTCCTGACTGTTAGTTTATTAAGTGGACTTCTATACAAACAATTTAAAATGTATTTTACTTAGGTTTGCAAGAAGGTAAGCAATTAGAGGGATAAACATTACTGTCTTTTTGTAACTTCATTACATAATGACAACACAAAGCGATTTTGATTTCTAGCTTTTAGATAAATAAGAGAAATCATGCTTCTTTTCCTTCTTTTACTTTTTTTGTTCAGAACTTGTCATCTTAGCCTGTGTTTTGATTCAGATACAACCCATAAGCAAGGTCAGGTCACTCTTGAAGAAGAGATTTCCAGCAAACATGCTGATGTGCTGCAGAAGCAGGTGCTGCTGACTTTGCAGGTGACACATTTCCCTTTGTGTTAACACTAATCTGCCGTAGTGTTAAGGACATTGGCTTCAGGCAGTTGTTTTTCATCCGAGATGCAAACCAACACCCTGACCACTTGTGTTCGTTAGAGAACTAGCAGGACTTTTCAGCCCGGCTTGTAAACCATGTGCTATTTATACAGAGCGTGTGCATTACCAGAGCCATCTCCTTTGGTTTCAGCTAGATGCTTTTCTTTGCACGGCTCTGAGGTCCCATGCAATACTGTTTGTATGGTAGTAAACCACTGCAACACACTGACACATACCGGTGAAACTCTAAGTGATGCCTCTTCGTTCCCTCCTTTGAGATCCTAAATTGAAAATCTGCAGATGCAGAAAGCATATTAGTTCTCTTCTCTGAAGTAATTTGTCTTTTCTCTCTCAGCTTCAAAACCAATCTGATTAAATATCTTTACTCTTAAACTATAACCATTTGGTTAAATAAACTTGATCAGAAGATGTATGTCTTCCAGGTTTGTGGATATATTCCAGTTTTGTGGATGTATACTGATATATACAAGCCCAAGGCCAGATCCAACAAAGCATTAAATAAAATAGACTTATAGTTGAGATACAGGCAATTAATCCATGAAGACACCAGGTCCCTTTCCCTGCAAATCCAGAACCCAATTCTTGCTGGATTTGGATTACATTTCACAGGTACAATTTCACATATCTACTGCATTTCAGTCTGAAATCTTGTTTCTGCAAGGAAGAACTTCAGAGGGAAGAAACAAACCTGCCTGCTCTGGACATAATCTTCCTTTATCATATAAATGAAAAGTAATTTGGAGCCCATGTTTCAGGCAAATGCTGGAAAGCTCCCCCAGCCTGATCATGGTGAGCAGCTCTTCAGGCAGTTAAGAGAACTCTGCAGGCTGAAGTGTCTGCTCTACTGGATTGATTGTAGAAACAGAGCTTATACACTTGCACCAAGCATATGTTTAATCTGGATTTACCTTTTTCTTCATTTGCCTCCCAGAATTTCAAGATACACATTCTTACATTTTATCATGTAGGGTGAAAAATAAAGCACTGAAGGAAGTAAGTGACTCAAAAGAAGATAGAAGTTGCATTTTTATTCGGCTTTCGATTTGCTGATAAATTAACACAGTACTAGCTTCTATAGAGTGCAGTGGCATATACTGATGAGGGAGAAGAGCTGATAAATGTGAGGGTTTCCTGTTGCATCCTGCAAGTAAACTGTTGCTGATTGGGTGTGTTGCACCAAGATTACTTCTGTGGTCTTTCTGAGCACTAGGACTCATAAACTTTGTCAACATAAGTATGCTGAGACACCATTTTGATCTTTGTTACTGATTTCCTTGCTCTGATAACATGCTAGCTGCTGTCTTTGCTTCCTGAACTGCTTGCTCCTAGTCTGGGTGAAAGGGGTCTGTGTGTGTTTTTTGTTGTTTTATTTTAATCTTTAAGTTGTATATTTGACTCTCATTTTTTGGATTAACCACTCTACTGCTTGTGCTCTCCCTCTAGGAGATAGAAATGGGTTCAGGCATGTCACAACACGTATTTTACTTAAAGCAGCTTTTATTTTAAAATGTTGAGGGACTAGGACTATTTTTCAGAAAATGGTTTAAGATATTGATGTTTAACACCCACCCCGTGTCCCTACTATGAAGGTCTTTATAAATGAGGTGGGTATAAATTTGTGATCATGCTTGAAATTGTGTGGTTAAGGGTTAGAAATGTGTGGCTAAGGGTGTAATATCTCATATCTCCAGCATGAAGATTTGCTCTGACCATGTTCTCAGATCCCACAGTACAAAAGAGACTCTTCAGTGAGAATAGATGGGCAGAAATGTCACGCAGAAACCTCTCCTCTTTTTATTTTCTTTCTTGAAGAAAAATAGAAGTAGGGATGTGCATGCAAATGATTCCTCTTAAAGATGAGCTGTGGGAAATGTGGATTCCTAGACATAAGAGGAGCAAGGCTAGGGAATGCTGGGTTCTGCAGGTGACCAGCACTGCCCTTCAGTGTTGGGTTTATGAGCAGACTGTCCACATCAGGACTCCTGCTCTCCAGAAATGGACAAGAGACCATCCAGAACAGCAGTGAGACTTCTCCACATGCAGGAGATATAATCAGGAGGTGAGCGTAAATAGGATACTGATTAGTTATATGCTCATGGCTTTAGGTGGATGCAAGCCCCAGATTGTTGCTGTGACTGTTTCATTATGGATCATTGCTCAGGTTTCCAGTGCTGACTCTTCTCCCCATTTATATGTGCATGTGCTTTCCAGACTACACTTGTTTGGAAACGTTACTGATTGCTAAGCACACAGAATAAGTAATCTAGTTTCTTCATGTCTCTACATCTGTGTTCTTGTGAATATCAGATACAATTTTAATAGGATCACTAGAAAATGAATGTAAGCGCAATTCTTGGTAAGATTCTTACAGTTGCATTGGATAATAGAAGTTTGATCACTACATTATTAACATAAAACTTTCAGTGATGCTACTGTTCATTATATTCGAGGCACCTTGTAGGTGTCTCCTTTTACACGTGCTTTGCCATGTTGGCTGGCAAGGGTGAACTGCATAGCTGAATCTCTCAACATTAGAAACAGTCTAAATTCAGGCTCTTCTCATTCTCGAAATATACACATACTAGTTGGTTGTATTCAGGCCAAAATGATGAATTTATGCATCAACTACTGCTGACCACTAGGATTTGATGCTTCTTGGTGCTTTTAATTTTTAAATACTATTTCATCTGTTTATGCTGAACAGCTGATTATTAAAGCATACAGTGTTTTGTGATGTTTCATTATACTATATGCATTCTATTTTCCTCTTTTCCTTTTGTCTGGGGCAAATGTAATGATTTGCTTATTATTATTGCACACATTCCTTTAATTTACTCTATTGTTAAGGGGACAAAATACTGAATGATGGGTGGTTTCTTCCCTGAAGTCTTTTTCCCCTCTTGAATTTAAGTATTTAAAGACTTCCCCAGCAGTGAAACTTAAACATACATGCAGATGATGGCATGGTATCCTGTGAATGCATCATTGTGAAATGGGCTATATTCTCCTTCAAGGACCTGTCATCACACTAATGCGAGTCATAAAAAACAGCAGCTTTGGCAGCTGGCATGAAACATATGGGTTACTCTCTGTGTTTGTGCCTTATTTTGCTGATCTACACTATGTCTTATGGCTAATACTGGGTTTCCAAAGTCCTCTTCTTGCCAATTGATATAAATAGGGAAAACTCTTGCTATATGTACAAAGTTAATAGAGAACCAACATCTTCAGAGGTGTACTGCCCTATCTCCTCAACATACACTTACTAAATAAGGTGACCCTGGAGGCTACATAAAAAAATGAATTGTTAAATACTCTTGATTCTACTACCTTATGAAGACTTATCTATATAGTGAGTTACAGCTTTAACTAATAAGAAGACATAGTTATCCCTAACAATGACAAATAGACATACTGGATTAGTACAATGACTTTGAGACATTATCCTCAGGTTCTTACAGCCCTGAAATACAATTACCTTCAATTTGCTTGCTTTGTCTCAGACTTTTATGTTAGCTCTTTAGATCTACCATCCATGGTAGAAAACTCCTCTCCTACCTTCAGCAGGTTTTCTGGGCCTGACAGGCTCTCCATGTGCTTCTGCAAATCTCCCTCCGCCACTCTTTTTATTTAAACTTACATGACTACATCAGAATAATATCTTCACATGTTAGTGAAAATATCTTTGGTGAAGCTGTGCTAGTTTTCTGTCTTTTCCAGCCACTATATGCTGGCTTTGATATTTCAGAAATGTTTTTGTTCTCACTTGTCCGTGAAGTAGACTACAACATGGGTGAGACTCAGAATCTCAAAGAAACATTCACTCCAAGATTTGAGCTCGACTTTTTTAGCTAGTACTTTGTACCCAGTGGAAAACACCACTGAGGTCCAAGTAAGTCTGGACAGCTTCTTCAGAGATGGCTGAGAAGGCTCTTTGTATGGCAAACAGGGAATGAACCACTTCCACCTGGCAGTATTGTCTGCTTTCAGGGGCATGATGCTACTAGCCAGGCTTTGTAATGCAGGTGTGTAGGATGACACACACCCCCTGGAGATAGGATTCATGTTCTTCTAAGGCTAGGAGTCTATTTGTTTTTTTTTGTCTTATGATTTATTTCATTTCTTCTGTTTAGCAATGGTGCCCTTTGCCAGTGGGGAAGAATCATCATTCTGCAACATTTCCTCCTTCCAGCCAGGGAGCATATAGCTGAGCTCACAGGGCTTCTCCGAACTGACATGCCTTGTTATCTTGTTCTGATTCTTTTGCTCTTTTTTCATTTCCAAGGAAAACATAGGACTCTATCTGTGTCAGCGAACTCCTCGGACTTTTTTGGGTGCTTCATCAAGGGAATTATTTTCCTCATTAATGCAGTGAAATACTGGACACTCTCTTGCCTCTTCCACATGCTCTTTTCCCACAACGAGACATGCTCTTCTGAAGGTGGAAGTGTTAGTCTTATTATCTTGGACTGCCTTTCTTAAAAGGATAACCAGTTCCTTCAGAGATGGGACAGTTTATCACGTTACTCCCTTACTGGTACCTTTTTCCTCACTGACAGAGCAAGCCAACCATGACCCATTAGGCTGACCAGGAAAAAACAGCTTTTGTGACTGTGGTACCAATGTGAGTCCAGAAAAGGAGTATCCAGAACGTATCATTACATATCTATTATCTATTTCATATGTCTAGTGTCTACTGTTTCCTTATTTAACTGTCAAGCCTTTCAACAGTTCTTCCTGTTCTCAGCATAGACAGCTACTAGAGTAACACTGCAAGTTGACGAGTTAAGGTTTGAATGTTGTGTATGCCATGAAATCTACTCTGCCTGTATACTTCTGCTGTCTCCCTTTTTTATTAAGAGCAGAGGCAATGCATCTCTTAAATATTACCTAACCATATTTTAAATTAGCCTGCTCCACTGTCCAATGAAAGCTGAGTAAAAAACTTATTTGAGTTCTTAGATGTGTTTTGTTAAAAGGTGGGATACAAAAAATAGGAATAAAAGGATGAGTTAAAATGATATGTCTATAGGTAGTCAAAGTTTTTTTAAAAAAATTGAGTTACATATAACACAGTGGCTGTGGTTATGCTATAATTAGAATGTAATTACATTGTCTTTATAATTCTGATTACTTGTAATTAACATTAATGCATACGAGGAAGTAAACTACATATCTGAATTGCTTATTAGTACCCTGTTAGGACTGGAGCCTATAAACATACATGGAAGTTTACTCACCAAATATTTCCATTGGCTGTCACTGAATGACTCTTAACTAAAGCTATGAATGGATGTTTGTAGGCAGCAACCCTTAGATTCTAACTAAAATTATCATGAAGTTTACTGCACTAACCGCTTTGGATTTACCTGCTGCAATTACCCTGAAGTTACACTTTGATTTTTTAAAATCTTTTTTCTTTTTGTGGTAGACATGTAAAGAATTGGTTCTGCTACAGAGTTAATGCTTCAACTGTGTGGAAAAGAATAACCGCAACGCAAGTGCAGTGGAATCCCAACCAGTTTAAACTGTGCCATAGAGGGGAGCAGACTTTTTTTTGGATGCACTTGTTTGTAATTGAAATTTGGCCCAGGACTTCATAGCTCCAGAAGCTAATTATTTTTAAAATACCTACTAGCATCAGCAAACCTAGGAGTTCTCCATAGAGGGCAAGATGAAGTATTTACAACCTTTCTGTAAGAAGTGGTAGGTAGCAGGGCACCTTTCTGACCTGACATTCATAAAGGAAATGTAAGTAGATGAACATATTTGTAACAAGATGCCTTGCACGGATAGCTGGAGCTCAGGACAGAAAACATATACTATTCTCTGAAAACAAGGCTGCTTTTTCCTTCTTGTTAACATCTGAACTCTTCTTATACAGAGAAAGAAGAGGGCTTAATCATGCATGATACCTGGAGAAGGAGGATGTTTTCATATAAGGATGTATCTCTCATTTGAGTTCAAAAAATTCATGTACAAATGCCATCCATTTCCAACTTTTCTTGCTCATCCTCCAAGTATAGGATAACCTCATAGTGAATGTATATCAGAAATAGGTTTCTATAGATAAGATGTGTGATAGACTGTGGTGCTTCTGAAAGTCTTTCGTGGCAATGACCGTTGAACTAAGGAGAATTTACATGACCAACCATTATAATCGATCCAGTCTGTATTTTAGATAGTCCCGAAATACATATCAATGTGACAAATGGAAATGGCTGTACTGTACAGGCCAATAGGCTGTGCTTCAAGAGGATCGTAAATACTTATTGACACACAGACTGCTCAAAATGAACCTCAATTTAATGAAGTAGAAATGGGATTTTGGAGTCTGTTAAAAAAATATTGCATTCTGCTAATTACAGATCCCATTTATGTCACTTAAAGTAATTCTGCAGGCAGAAAAGGCTTCCTAAGGAATAAAATCCTGTCACATATGTGGTCAGTACTGTGGTTGTGTATGGGGAATGGTCAGACTGAAGTGAAGCTAAAGGAAGCCTTCACAGACATTTCATCCCTGCAGCATGAAGATTTATCAACTGTAGTTTTTTTTTTGGCCTTTGTTTCTCTTATGGAAAGATGTTGAGAGTAGGGGACATCAGTAATGCAGATGCACCACGTGAAAATTTCTGGTGTAAATAACAGATACGGTTACCCCAGGAGGCTCCTGGGTTCTTCCTCACAGTGATCTCAGGGGAATTCCCTTTGTATTTTAGGGAGAAGGGGCATTATGAAATCTATTTCACAATAGGGGAGGCATTATGAACCTATTTACTCCAGCCCGCTCTGTTGGGCTGAGCAGAGGAATGAAGATTTTGGCACCAGTTGTATACAGTAAAACAGGTTGTAGTAGATGTCATGAGTCCTCTGCCTCGTTAATGTTATTTTTATCTCTAAGTATTTATCACACAGATGTTACACTGCCAGAAGATATGGATTACTGATATTGATAACAATTAGTGTTATTTCCTATTATTGAAATAGAAACTTTCACTGGCTATGGTGGGAACTTCTTGGAATCAATGGGAGTTATTCAGTCACCTGAATCTAGGTACATGTTAGAGTTTCAGATGCCTTGGGTATCTAAGAGAGCTTCATGGGACTAGCAGGACCTTTGGGAGACCTTTTCTTCTGGAGTGGCTGCTGGAAGCTAGCATGGAAACAACCATATTAGCTGCTATTCTGGCACTAGTCTTTGGCAACCGAATCTCATCTTACATTGTGGGTCCATGGCTGTCTATGACCCTGAGGGAGTTTCAGGAATCCTCAAAGTGACCCTCAAAATATTTTTACAATGAAGGAACTGCTGACTACCTTTCCATTCCAACAGTTGCTCTGTAATTACAGTCAGTGTTGTTCATTCTTTTGCGCTGAAAGAGACGAGATTCTTCCTGCAATAAAAAGTAGCAAATGGCTCTGTATGTCACAAGTATTTGTCTCCACATGGGGAGGAGGAGATTGCAGTAAAGGGTTATGCCAAGACGAGTGAGTCTAAAGGAAGGGTGAGATTTGAGGAGCTCATTCTCCATTGTGCCATTGTGGCTTTTGCAACAACAAAGGGAGCATCAGGTGGAGGGCAGATGAATACCAATGAGTATGGCACAATTTTGTCTCCAATATGCACAGGTGTAGGGCAACACAGAAACAGTCCCAAAGTCTGAATTTTTAGCTTACTTGATTTGTCACGGTTTTAATTCCTTAACATAAGTCATGTTTTGTTTGCTGAAAGGACTTATGTTTAAATTTACATTTAAAATTCAAAAAGTTTCTGTTTTTTGAAGTCCAAAGACAGAGAGTATTTGTAAATAATATTTTTTTGGTTGTCCAGGTTCTCCACCATAGCTGAATAGACAGAATACCTTACCTTCCTTTCCTAAAACCAATGGGCTTTAGCATGCAGTTCTTACTGCAAAGAGTTAACTGAAGCAAATAAATTTCTTAAATTGTTAATAATCCTCCCAATTTGATCTTGTTCTTTTTCCCCCTCAAGCAGTAAGAGGATAAGTGCGAGTGATAGCCAGATTTATAAATTATTTCTTGCGAGCTGAATGCTTTAAAAAGGAATATAAAAATCTGCTATGTGTCAGGCGATCCATGGAGGCATTAGCAAGCGTGGCTGATTCTCAGTCCCCTGAAAGCAGGAGTGATAATTTGTAAATCTAGGAACTGTACGTGGAGAATGGTAATTTGTCATTAGTAAGATTAACATGATCAAGGGAATAGAATAGATTATTTACATATAAAATACAGAAGATCATTGATGCAGCAGTGATGAATAAATACATTTTGATATTATTAAGTCAATATTTTTGGGAATCAATACAAGAGTTTTAGCTGTCACATAACACTGCAGCTTCTATTTTACGTTATATAAAGTGTATTGCCTATTTAGGAATGGTTATATAGGCAGAATTTCTTGGCCTGGGATTTTTTGTTTAATCTACCTGTAGAGCAATCCTTTTGAAACATTTAGCCACAAACTATTTTTCTTAGTTCCTTTAGATTGAAATACCACTTAAGATGTAGATTATCTGAGCACTCATATACTATTTAAAGGGACATGACATTTTTATTATTGCAGTTTCATATTCTAGTTAATTTTGTTTTCTTCAGATAGATTTGCCTTCTTGCAGAGAGAAACTATCACAAATAATTTAATACATTTTGATCATGTTTTCAATGCTGACTGAATTACAGTTGCTGATATGGTTCATTTACTTACACAAACTGTTCTTGTGCTCACACTGTTGCTCAAAAATTCAGCATTATCAGGTGAAAAAAATTGCATGAAGATAGGAAGCCATTATCCTGACCACTAAGCAATGCAGAATGAAATATCAATTGCCAAGTTGTTAACTCTGATTTTCAAATACACCATTTGCAGTGACTTGTAACCACCTACAATAAGTGGTTATAACCTCTTTTTTTTTTAATTTTCTGAAAGCTTCAGTAAACTACGCTATCATAGTGTTTAAAGAATTTAAAGCAAATTACTTAAGGCACCGTGCTCAAAAACAAGTGCTATGCAAGGCAGTAAGTGACTTTTGCGGGTGACTGAGCACTGAAGCAAAGCTATGAGGTTTGCTAATGTAGACACTGTTTATTTGCAGGATTCCTTTGCCACAGATGTTCTCCACAAAATCAGTTCTTGATCTTGCTGATGTGAATATGCGCAATGCTACACATGTGTAGACCCAAGGAGTTCAGCAGTATTGTTCATGTACATAAAATTACTTGTGTGCCTGCATGTCCAAGGCTTAGGGCATTGGAGAGATTTAATCATTAAAAGGTGAAATAGAGGCGATTTTGTTATACTTTGTTATACTGTGAGAAATCACAAGTCAGTCTTAGTTACAGGATTACTCTTCTCACTGCACAGGATATCCAAGAAAATAAAACAAACCAGAAGACAACATTGTTTTGTAGCAATATGAGCTTTGAACGTTCTCTGCCGTAGGTTGCTCAGACTTCCATTGACATCATGAGGGGGCTGTGTTTAGGTGAATAATTTTTTTGGCAAGGGCAAAGAAATGAATAAATGCTCAAGGGAGAGCTAGGCTAAAAGAGGAGGAGGCCAGAAATATAGGACTCATGCATGTAAGGTTACTATGACTTTACACACAACCATAGTGTTTTACTAATTTATATGTTTTTGCTTATGGTAAGAACAACTGATTCACCTGCAATAAGCACCCATTTGCTAACCAAACTGTTGGCCAGAGAGGGCTCAAAATAACTCCTTTTGCACTATATATATATATAGAAGTAAACTAAAAGAAAATAGTTGGATGGAAGACGTAAATAATAGGGAGTGTCTGATCAACGATCCTGTAGAATATAGTGTAGTAGAGAAATTATGAAAGAAAAGGTAATTTCTATTGTGAGCTTTCAGTAGCAGAGGCTTGATCATATGGAGATTTCTTCTATCCTGCTCCAAAATGGGCCTTAAAGTATTCAGTGGCTGGATTGACAAATAACTCCATAGGGACTGAAGATACTTCCTGAGCTTCAGATTTAAGATTTAAAATAATGGTGGACTGCATATTTTCTTACAGGAAAAAATGAATGAATTCATACTCTTGTTTCCTCCTGATCTTGAAATCTGGGTGAAGGCTGGAGTTTTCAGAGAAAATGAAAATTTTCTGAAAGAGGGACATTGGACTAAGGTTTTCTGAGAGGGGCATTGAAATGCTGGAGATGGTACAGAGGCAGGCTACCAAGATAGTAAAGGATTTGGAACATATGTCCTACGAGGAATGGCTGAGGGATCTGGGACTGTTAAGCCTAGAGAAGAGGAGATTGAGGGGAGACCTTATCACTCTCTACAACCACCTGAAAGGAGGTTGTGGAGAGGCAGGTTTTGGTCTGTTCTCTCTAGTGGTGGGCGATAGGATGAGAGGAAATGGCCTTAACTTGTGCCAGGGAAGGTTCAGGTTGGATATTAGGAAGAATTTTTTTACTGAGGGTGTTGTCAGACATTGGAACAGCCTGTTCAGGGAGGTGATTGAGTTGACATTGCTGGAAGTGTTTAAGACACGAGTAGAGGCTGTGCTGGCTGACTGGAGAGGTCCCATCAGATTGGAAGTCAGCTGATGGTACACTCATATATAAGAAGGGACAGAAGGACGATCCAGGGAATTACAGGCCTGTTAGTTCAACTTCAGTCCTGGGAAAGCTGATGGAGCAGGTCATCTTGAGCTGTATTACGAGATACATGCAGGACAACCAGGTGATCAGACCCAGTCAGCACAGGTTCATGAAGGGCAGGTCCTGTTTGACCAATCTGATTTCCTTCCATGACAGGGTGACCTGCTTACTGGATGAGGGAAAGGCTATGGATGTTGTCTACCTTGACTTTAGCAAAGCATTTGGCACAGTTTCCCACAGCATTTTCCTAGAAAATCTGTCTGCCCTTGGTCTGGATGGGCATATTCTTGCCTGGATTAGGAACTGGTTGGATGGC
>NW_009733373.1:78717-97053 GCF_000703405.1 Apaloderma vittatum
TAATGGAGTTAAATCCAGCTGGCAGCTGGTCATGAGTGGTGTCCCCCAGGGCTCAGTGCTGGGACCACTCCTGTTTAACATCTTCATCAATGACCTGCATGAGGGGATGGAGTGCACCGTTAGTAAGTTTGCAGATGACACAAAACTGGAAGGAAATGTTGATCTGCTGGAAAGTAGAGAGGGTCCTCAGAGAGATTTAGACAGGCTGGATGGCTGGACCAAGGCCAGTCACATGAGTTTCAATAAGGCCAAATGCCAGGTCCTGCACCTTAGCCACCTGTAGCTCCCAGCAGCGCTACAGGCTTGGGGAGGAGTGGCTGGAGAGCTGCCAGGCAGAGAGGGACCTGAAAGTGTTGATGGGCAGCAGCTGAACATGAGCCAGCAGTGTGTCCAGGTGGCCAAGAAGGCCAAGAGCATCCTGACCTGTATCAGGAATGGGGGTGTCAGCTGTACTCGGCACTGGTGAGGCCGCACCTTGAGTGCTGTGTGGAGTTCTGGGCTCCACAACATGGGAAGGACATCGAGGTGCTGGAGAAGGTACAGAGAAGGGCAGCCAGAATGATTAAGGGACTAGAGGGTAAGTCTTACGAAGAGAGACTGAGGGAGCTGGGGCTGTTCAGCCTGGAGAAGAGGAGGCTGAGGGGAGACCTTATCACTCTCTACAACTACCTGAAAGGCACCTGTAGTGAGACGGGTGTTGGCCTCTTCTCCCTAGTGAATAGTCATAGGACAAGAGGGAATGGGTTCAAGTTGCACCAGGGGAAGTTTAGGTTGGATATTAGGAAAAACTTCTTCACCAAAAGGGTGCTGAAGCACTGGAATGGGTTGCCAAAGGAGGTGATAGAGTCGCCATCCTTGGACACGTTTAAAAAACGGTTGAATGTGGCACTTCAGGATATGATTAAGTATTAGGGTGGTGTAGGGCTGTAGGTTGGACTTGATGATCTTAAAGGTCCCTTCCAACTTTTATGATTTGATGATTCTATGATTCTGTGTGCTGAGGCACATGGTTTAGCGGTGTTGATAGGGCTAGGAAAAGGTTGGACTCGATGATCTTGAAGATATCTTCCAGGAAAACTGTTCTATATATGTTTAATATCTGAAATCTGCATTTGTTGCTCCTGAACTAAGACATTTACCAAGTGGCAGAATTCAGAAGCACTGGTAACCTAAATTAGCCATGTAAGCAACATAGAATACGAGATGTCTCCACTAATTTTATAAGGGAGCATTGGACAACTATTTGCACAAATCACGTACCTAGTAGAGGACCCTAATATTACTTGGATTAAATTTGTAAGTTAAGTGCCTTTGAAATCCGCAAGCATGATTTTCACCCTGAAATGAACTTCCTATAAAATTCCTAACAAGAAGTATTGTGATCTAACTTACACAGACAAGGATCTGTAGTAATCCTTCAAATCAAGTGTCTCAAATAATTACTTTCCCAAAGAGTATGATTTAATAGAATATTTATTGTGTATTAATTAAAGATTAATAAATAATATTTTTGGGGAAGTTTTATGGCTGCATAAGAATGATGTGGATAAACACAGCAGATATATATCTTCTGCTTTCTTATTTAAACCTGTAAATATTTGTAACAATTTAATACATCCTTCAGAGCTTCACTTCATATTGCTTGAGTTTGCACGCTGCAGAAACAAAGGTCTTAAAATAATGTAGTTTCCACTTTAGCTCAGTCACATTATTCAAAATTCTGTCATAGTGGGACATGACTGGCAATGCACTCTTAGCTATCATAAGAATTTCACCATGAAAATTAGAGGTAAAATAAAAGACAGAAATGTTAGTTTTGAATATGACTTTTGGGCAATAAAACTCTAAACAAGAAAAAGTGATGGCAGAAACTGTATTGTGAGTTACTCCATGGGCTGTTTTAGGAAAATATTTTAATGAATCACTTCAAAAAACACAGTTTTAAGATTTGTGACTTTTTCTATATTGATAAAAATATTCTATAAGTCATTTCTAAATTAGATTGGCAATGGTTTTGTAGCTGATGGTTAAACATATACTGACTATTTTGACATTACTGGAGTGGTGTTTTTTAGATGTCTTGACTGGGACTTTTTGAATTTGTCAGTTTACGAAGAGTTTTGGGCGTTCAACTTTTATCTGAATAAGGAACAGAAAAGCGTTAGAAATCTACAAAATTAGAACTATACTCCATATCCTCTGCCTCTGTTAGCTGTGATGAAAAGAAAGAAAGAACCTCTCAGCAGCAAGGAGCCCACACTGTAAATATATTCTGTGCAAAGCTACACTAGTGTAATGTGACTTCTAGAAAACTGAGCCTCGGTTTCTAGTAAATCTTGGGGTGAGGACTGACTGTGGTGTTCTGCGTCCTTGGGAGAGTTAAATACTCTGCAGCAAGACACATCCACACTTTTCCCTTTACTGTACTGCCAGGATTCTTGTCTTTCCTTGTAGACATTTGCTAGGACCCTGTAGACTAGCCTCACTGCACAGTTACACCACCATGGACTTCAGGGAGTCCCAAGAGCTCTGCAGGAAGTGCATTTGGCTCACAGAGGATCATAGGAAACTTTTCTCTGGCTTCTGAAGAAGATGGAATTTTGCTTTCTGTTTTGTATTTAAACAGACTCAGAATCTCAAATCAAGACTCTGTCGGACGTACAGAGTTCCACCTGGCTCATGTCAAATCCATGTAATACTCCAAGTTTTTTATGGTTTAGGAAAAACCCTATGAATCGAATCAGAATGACTTGAAAGGATGAACTTTAGTGAACTTTAGGACAAAATGGAGCTGAGCTGCAAGCTTCTGTGAAACCTGAAACAAGACGGATTTTTCCCAGCTTCTTTTGAGGTTCATGAAATTTGAAAAGACCCATAGTGTTGCCATTTTTTGGGCATTTTATCATGAAACTTGCCCCAATTGGTGTTTTCTTTAAAGCTTTCATTCTTGAAATGAAGTAACCACGTGAGAATCTCATCTTCCATTCAAAAGAGAGCAGAAGCTTCCAGTCCCTGTGGTTGTGGCAAAAATCTTGAACGTGTGCCCAAGTGCACCAATAGTTCAAAACCAAAGGTGACTCTAGAGACTCCAGTGTGCACTTTATTATTTTAAACTCATAATTTTAGGGTCTTAGCTAACAGTTTTTTAGCATGAAATCTAGCCTACCATCTGTACATTCTAGCCAGAGGACATTAATTTTTTCTCCCCTCCTCTTATTGTTATGGTGCTTCAGAAGACAACTTCAAAGCAAAACACTAGATTTGGATATTGGCAAGCCTGGCTCCAGATCTGACAGCTGTGGCAATGTCTCTCTTCTGAAACTCTGCATCTCTGTGTACCTGGGTTTTGTGTCATCAGTGAGATAAAATCCAGTGAAGTGTTTAAGTCTTCTAACCCAGGCCTTCATTCAGTAACCTAATTCCTTCCAACCCCTAAGTTTATTTTAACAGCACTGTTTTCCTTTGAAGGCTATAGGTAATTCACTCCTCTTTAACAATGTACAGATGGTTTCTGGAAAAGCCCCTTTGTTCCTTCCGATAAATAACACAAATAGGCTTACTGATTATGCCTAAGTAGGGTACTGTGTTATGCTTTTCATTTATTGGTCGACTGTACCATTTGTTTTGGTTTGTGACCCCTCTGGAAGTGTTAAAGACTTTTCTTGCTCATGCTTAGAGAAAGACTGTTTCTGATGTCAAAGCCAGGGAATTTCCTTGGTATCAAGGAGTCTTACGATTTTACATGAAATACATCACATGGATCGAAAATGCACCTGAATGGACCACACGTCTTTTCTGAATTTTTCTCAGAGACATTTGTAACTGCTTCTGAAAGTACAGCCTCACAGTAAGTGTTTAGGTCAACAAAACTGATAGTTATTGTGTGATGAAAAAGTCCAAACACATAGCATTTGTTAAAGGTAACAGCAACCCTTCTTAATTTCATATTATATAGCAATCCTTCTTAATTTCACTTTATATAAAGTTTTGTCTTTTCTGGAGGCTTATTTTAAGAACCTAATACTGATAACTAATCTGCAGGTCAGATGTAAAAATAGTTGAGCAGTCAAGGTGGAAATACAGACTTCAAATTACTCAGGTAAAAGTGACTTAGCGGGCAGTGATATACATTAATTTTCAGAGCTGCATTTCCAGTTCCATTAGCTTCAGTGAGAAATGTAGATAATCTACTCTTTGGGAAGGCAGGTCAGTACAGTATACTAAAGACTACTTTGCAAATAACACTTCTTTCTGTATTCAGAAGCTTCACAGCATTCAAGTCCTTCATCAGAACTGGCAAGAGAGATCTTTTCTGTATTTACTTTCTTTCTATGTAATACTTCTGGAAAAGTCCCCAGGATGTTAAAATGTACGAAGAAATAAATATCTGTGTGGTATACACAGTTAAAAATTGACCTCTTACTTTATCTCCACAAATCAGACATAAAAAGCAATGCACGAAAGATTGTGCAAATTACTAAATTACAAACTTTTTCATAGTCAAATATTTAATCATAAAGTGTGATACAGTTTTAAATGTAAACAAATCATGGTAGGGTTATTTGGTATATGCTTTAGTTAAACTTTCTCTATTACATTTCCTCCAGAATATAGGATATGAGACTGAAATACTGTATCATGTGCAGATTACAAACAAATTACATATAGATGAGGTTACATTTAATTACCTGGAATAGCTTTGTATGTTGAGTGAAAAACATAGTTTTCGTCAACACCATATTAATTATTGCTGCCGAAAGCTGTAATTGACTACTGTGTTTTTCGGCTCATGAGTCAATGGTGACTAAATATTTACTTTACTGCTCTTAATTGCCTGAAGTGCAGCACTTGTTTTTCCCTGGAAAATCTGTGATCTAAGTTGTGCTCTTGTTTTCATGCATATAACACCACGATGTACAGCTGAAAACATAGTTTGACTCCAAATTTTGTGGCAAAAATAGTAAGTTAGGAGTACTAGCTGTCTTAAGCATCCTGCATGGAGAAGAAGGAAATGCTGTGTCAATACTATCCCACTTCTGTCTCTACTCTTCCATATGGGCCCTGTAGGAAGCCTGTATTTGTGTTTAGATCAGGGTGCCCATGGACCTCATCTGGTCTCACATCAGCTGCAGTCAAGATCCCTGTGGTAAAGACACCAGCTCATCTTGTGTGTATCAAGGGTATGCTATACGTGAAGATGACTGGGAATAATACCATCAGGATTTTCTGCCACAGGAATAGTTTTGGAGACACAGAAACACTGAAACAGAACCAGAGGTGGAACCAGATGCTACAAACCTACATTGATTATACTGTTGTCCACCTTTACCGGTGATAGTAACACCCTCTCACAAGACCAAGCAGAGCCAGTGTGGTACTCTGGGCAAAGTGCAGAGCAGTAGGAAGCATTTCTGTTGCAGGGAATTTGAGAAATTACATGGTGGATCACCAGCCTTGAACTGGCATGATCTTTCCATTCAGAATCATACTTTATCCTGTGGACAGGATAACAATATTGCAGAAGATGGAGCAGAAAATAGGAGGAAAGAAGTGGCCAATCCATTCCCAGAACTCAAAGATTAGATGTTGGGTAACAGAAGAGATTTTCGTAAAAGAGAAAAAAACAACACGAGGAGAAGTAAAAGGGAGAGCATTCAAAGAGCCTGAAGATCACTTCACCTCTCCCTCCATCCCCTGATTCACTGACAGTGACAATGACTAGTGTCCTGGTAAGAAATGCTCTCCTGTTAGAATGCCACTAGCAGAGTCCAAGTTGTTCTTAACTTCACGCAATGTAGGGGAACATTGCTGATTTTCAGGAGCTTGGGATTCCTGAAAAGAGAAAGACAACTAATTTTTTTTTATGTCATTCTATTCCACAAGTCTTCACAGAAACGTGATAGGACTCTGTACTTCTGGAATTAGTATTTTGAATATGGAAGGAACCAAGCCTAGATTTCAGCAAAATCCTATCCCAGTTGCAGCCAATGAAAGTATATTTAGCACATTTAGCTAGCAAAGTGGTTCAGACATAGGTTTCATATCCATACTTGTGAACATAAAGCAGAAAAATGTAGGGGAATAGGCAAAGAATTTTGTGCTGTCTAGCTGAAGACTGCAGTGCTAAGCCATGGTGATGAAGACTTGAGTAAATCAAACAACTCATATTTAAAGAAAACAAACAGGTTAAATGAAATGAGGTGTCAGTAAACCTTTCTGGCGTTTAAACAAATCACTTCTACTCTGCTTTTGACAAATGTGTGTATATCTGCTATACACAAAAATAATTAAAATATATTGCTGTATGTGATTTTTTTATTTGTTACATGGTTTTAAAAGTGATTTTTACACTTCAGAATACATTTTCTGTAATGACTGCTTTCCTCAGCCTTGCAAACTTAAACCTCTGCCATAAGATTTCATTCATATTATCAAGTTCTCATTCTTTTTCCTCATTATTTTTAAAATGTCTTATATGATCAAGGTTTTTCTCGTGCTACTGGCAATGGTCTTTCTTTTTGTAGATTTATGTACAGCCACTCTGTTCTTATAATGGCCGCTACTGTCCTTTTGACACTTCTTTCTTTGCCTTCATTGCTCTATATTCTGGCAATTATTCCACAGAAATATAAGATACATCTTTATTTAATGGCGAATTTACAATATACTGGCACAGATCCTCTTTGGAGTTGGAATGCGATATCAACGAACCTTATCTGGCTCTATATGAATTCTTCATGAGGCCAGTTTTCATTGGAGGTTCTATTATAGGAGGCAAGGGTGTACATGGAGATGTGCTTGTCCAAAATGTAATCTCTCTTTCTCTCACATGTGTACATAGAGAGACACATGCTGTCATCACCACTGAATCACTGATTTTTAGCACTTGCAGAACTTTCCTTATTAATAGATTAGCCTGCAAAAAATGGATACATTAAAAAGTGTTTCTAGCTCTATAGTACACACACGCGTGTGCACCCTTGTCTATATTGGATTGTCAGATTGTTAAAAGTCTACACTAAAGGAAAAAAGTAGTTTTGAAAGAAAAATATCACAGGAAAAAAACATAGGAAAAATCTCAAACCAAGAGCAGAAGACTGGGTGAAAAATACACTCATTCTGGTGTCTAGCTGTCAGAATGTTCCTTGAGTTTTGATGAAGTATGTAGGAAATAGATCTCAAAATATCAGAGAGATCTAATTGTCACAGATTCTTTAGATTTCAGTTTCTTCCTCTAGATGGCTCAAAAGAAATTTAGATGCTTGTCTATGAGCATCCATATTTTGAAATAAAGCTCTTTTTTTTTAGAGAGAAGAAGCAATCTTCTATTAGATAAAGATTTTTAAAGAGAATCACCATAATGTGATTCTTCATCAGCTCACAATGAGATCTTCTGGCCTTCTCACCTTCGTTCACCTCCATTAGAATGGCAATATACGACTTACCACATGAAAGATGCATTCTCTGCCAAGTAAATTAAATTCTTATAATAAGAGGCAGAGTGGTCCAGTGGTTAAAAAGTAGGGCTAGCAGCCAGTAACTCCTAAATTTTAATCCCAGTGCAACTTACTGAATGACTTCAGGCAAGTTACTTAACCTCCTAGTTTCCACCTCATAAAATTGTGATAATAAAAGTGTTTTTCTGAAGAGCGATTAGTTATTGCTTGTTCTCTACCCTGAAGAGAAAAATGCAAAGCACTATGGAGGTGCTAAGCCTTATTAATACCTAAATTCTGACCATATCAAGGACTCATTGTGTTTAACTTTACATAGTTAAGTAAACTAGTAAGATTATAGAAAGTATACAGCCAAAATAATCATCCAACACTTCTGATTTATAGAATCTGTGAGCCATATGGTATTCACGTTGACCCAAAGATCATGTGTGATAAGTTGAAAAGCCAGCCCATGGCTGCCTGTGGGATCTGCGACCATCTCCCCTGTGCGCAGGTTCCTAGGCCATAGTGTGAGCATTTTGAGAGTCAAAGGGTGCTTCTGTGAGCCAAATGTCCAGATGGCACTCAAGTGTGAGGCTGCTGTTTAGATCTCACATTTTGTTTAGGTTGGATGAGTGTCTGAGGAGGATGAAAAGCAAAAGTTATTCCTTCCAAGGCTCCAAACGCAACTGATGCCCACTTAAGTAGTTCCAGATCTGCTTTGTATAGACAGAAACATAGGAGTAATTTAAGTGTTTTGAGAGAAACATCCACTTCTTCCCAAGCCTCCTCTCTGCTGGAGACCAGCCATCACAAACATGGAGGACATGCAGATCTGAAAATCCGTAATTTATGGAAGAGGGTGGAATACCAGACAGATCAAACGTCTAGTGGGGTAGCTGTTGTCAAGCGCTCAAATGTTTAACTGATTGCACTTGTCAAAGAGCTGTAGGATAGATCTGAGGGGAGAGTTTGGCCCTTAGTGTTGCTGGTTTTCATCCCGTAATTTTGAGAGCATTCTTTATGCCTTGTTTACTGCAGAATATGATTAGATTTTAATTTAACAGGCAAGGAATGCATCTTTCATGTGGCAAGTCAGAAGGGCTTTGGAGCTTTATAGTGGGGATGGGGGGATGGGGCTGGCGCTTGTTGTGAAGTGGTAGAGAGTCCTACTATATTGCTCATCTTAAGATGCTGTTTATAAATAGGTCCCACTAGTCTGGGGCATAATGATTTCAATCACTCGTGCTGTATAAATAAACAGGGCATTGTGAGCTTACTTGTTCAGGAATTGTCCCTGGCTTTAGTTTTGGCCACAGACTCCCAGAGGCCTGCAACCAATCTAAGCCAGAGGATTTAAAGAAACAGTCCGTCTCTGATCTAGAGCCACTAGGGGGAGGAGGGAGGGCCAGTGGGTCTGGAAGGGGAAGGAAGAGAGCAGGGAAGGGGGATCTTCCATGAGGTCGTGCTTTACCTGGCGTTGGGAAAGGAGAACATGGGAGAGCCTCTGGCCGACCCACCATGAGCACGAGCCTGGCCTGGGATGATTGCTGGGGTGCAAAATGGCTTCTTTGTGGTCTAGCGGGCCATGGGCAGTCTGCAGGGAAGGGGACTGCTCCCACCTGATGAGGTGTGAGGCACAGGAAGGTGAGCAAGGACTACTGTGTGGTTTGCCTGGGAGGTCTAAGTGTACAAAGCGAGGGGCAGATTGGAAAGGGCAGTGCTGTCACGGCTGGTGCTGACTTACTGCACACTGTGCCTGTCTGCCCTGTGCTGCGTTTGATTCTCTGGGTACAAACTACACAGAGAAGTTACAATCTCAGTCCTTCAGCTTTGCAGCCTTCCCTGAGGGTAACCAATGTATCATTTGCTTCTTGCTTTGGCCCTATGGACTTTCATTAGAAGTAAGCCTTGACTCAGGAAACCATTTTCAAAAATTAGAGACTTCCTTGATGACAACAAATATGCTGTAGGTTTTGTTATGATTGACCATGTCCTTTTATTTTCTTACACAGAGCTAAAGAAGATATCACAGTATCACAGCCACTACTGAAATCAGTGGGACTTGGCCACTGACTTCTATGGGATTAGAAAGTGTCAAGGTGGTATGTTCTAGGGCAAGCAGCACCGAAGAGATTATATTTCCCTTTGCAAGGCATGATGTGGAAGAACAAGCATTCTTGATGTGATTTCCTTGCAGCTTGAGGGAACGCTGATCTTGTATCCGCTTAAGCAAACTTTTATTCGAGAACCCACCACCTTAAGAAGAGCAGACAAATAGTGTTGCATTGAGAAAATAAGTAAAACTTGTGCTAGTACCAGTCAGGAAGCTGGAATTGATACCATCTGGTCCATATAGTTATCATGTCTAACACAAAAAGTTTTATAGCTGACTAAGAATTTATCAGAAAATATTTCTTCAGCTTCCTGGTATAAAAATAAAAATCCTTACAAATAAGTGAAATTTTATTCTTCATAATTTCCCCAAATTCTTTTCAGTGTCACTAAATTTTGGAAAACTTGAAGAAAGGCATGAACCAAGTGGGAAAAAAACCCTCGTAGTTGAATATTTCAGATCTATCAGTCTTCAATTTACCTTTCAAATTCCACATAGTTTGTACTGAAAATAAGATCTTTTTTTCCCTTTTTAACTCAGTTCAGTAAATATTACAAGCCACATATCTCCCTTTGAATTCCTACCTTGTTCAAGGTTTAACCTCTAAGTATTTCATTTGTATCTGTGTATCTTAAGATTTGCTTTTGTACCCAATATTGTTGCATGGAAGGTTAATGAATTATAACTAAAAGGTTGTCATTTGGAAAATTTTGTTTTAAATTATCAAAATTAAAGAAATGGTTTCTTTTTTATGTGTATATAAAATTATTGCACTTTCCATTTAACAATTGAGCTTTCATTTTCATTATCAGAATCATAAAATGTGATTGAAGTGATGGTTTCTTTTTAAAATGCAAAGTGTTTCATGCCAGAAGTTCTGAGAAATTAGATTTGCTTTTTCTATCTGCAGGTATAAAAGGAATTATATCTACTTCTTTATTATTTTTTTTAACTCCATTTTATTCTACTTTCAAATGTTTCCTCTGCTGTTTACAAGTGAGGAAGAAAATCACTACAATTATTTTTAGTGAAACAAAGGGAGGAAGTGAGGAAGTTCAGATGAAAAGTTATATTTGTAAAGGCAGAATAGAGAAGCAATTCACATTAATTCAAAGCAGAGTCTCTTTATTGGATTATGGGCTGATTGTGTTTACAAATACACTGCCAGGAGGGTTTTAATTTTGGGGCAATTTCATTGTTCATAGATATATATCTATATATAGATATATATCTATGAAATTATGTGGTTATGTGTTTTAAATGAGATACAGCTCCTTACTGCTTAATGTAATATATGCTTCCATTTTATGACATAGCACAAAAGCAGAGCAATTTTAGAACAACTTAGTTGAAATATCATCATAAATGAAAGATGTAAACAATGTTATGTTTATAGACACAGTTTAAATTTGAATTCATTGGAACTTGGTGATCGCTTTATTTAACAAGGATGGACTTTATTATGAAAGTACAATCAAGCTGTAGTACTACTCGTTTGATTTCAGACTTTTCAGCATTTACTATAGCGGGGTAAACACAAGAGTTTGCATCCTCGGGCAGACCAGAGCTCCATCTACCCCAGGATTCTCTTTCCAACAGGAGTCAATAGTACATGTCTGGGGGAAGAAAATGTAAGAAACCACATAAATATAGAATGACTTTTCTCCCAGTCTATCCTCCCAGGTTCATGTAATCAGCAATTTAGCTTCTTGAACCAGAGATTGTGACTAGATCTTTTTTTAAAAATCCGAGATTGCATCATCTTTTTTGGACATTTTAATCCTTCTGGACCTTGCAATATCCTACAGAAATTATTTCCACAGTTAAATTTGTCTTCTCTTAAGACATAATACTGTTCATTGAAGAGATGTCTCCCTCGATCCCTAACTTCTGTTCTAAATTTGAGAGGATCCTTAATATACTGAAATTGTGTTTCAGAAGGGAATCCTCTTCTTAAACAGTGTTCTTTTTAAATGTTAAAAAATCAAGGCCATATTAACCATTGGGACAGCATGTTCATGCAAAGAAATAAGGCAGAGAAAGCTTTTTTTTACATCTAAGTACATCATCGTGCAGATAAGACATAAGCACATAGACACAAATGTGTGAAATAGCAGAATGTGGCTAGAAGGGGATTGATTGAGCAGAGGACAGACTGCAAGTCCCCACTGAATCATCAATCACAAACTAAGTTGCAGAGTGCAATTCCATGGTCTTTTCACACTCAAAACTCCCATTAATGCCATCCAACACTTGTACTGTTGATCCATCTTCTACTGTAAAAAAGGTAGGGCATAGTCTGATTTACCGGGGAAGGTGTCTGCTGTAAACTTGGAAGATTGTCTTTTCATTGCTGACAACAGTTTACTGGAAAAAGCAGGAAAAAATAACGTGTGCCTTGATTTCACCATTTTTAATCTGCTTTAAAGATGTGTGTCTTCCTGGTATTTTGATGTTTTTGATACTTGTATAAACCTTCAGGTTTCGCTGTTGCATAAAGACATCTGAACTGGCTTTAAAGAAACCTATGTGGTTGCTGGAAAAATCTATGGCACTCAGTTTCACCCTACATAGTATTTGGTGTGTCTTATCCTGACTTTGCAAAAGTAAACTTGTTCTGTGTAAATTGTCACGTATACCTTGAGCCTTTGTTAGCAAGTGGATTTCAGAGGAGGGTATTCCAGGAGAAATCAGACCAGCTGTGAGGAATGTTAAAAGCAATGGCCCTTGTAACTTATGATGTTTTCTTAAAAGGTAAGAGAATAAAAACATATGGAAAGCTCAGCCTGCAGAAGTGTGCTTGTTGAGAACTTCTTCAGACAACATCTGCCGATGGACTAGATTAAAAAACCCTCATGTGAACATATTACTGGGATTGTTTTATCCTATGTGTAGACAAAACCATTTTTCAAACAAAGCTGAACTGAAACCTCAGGTCTGAATTCCTGTAAACTTTTGAAATGGCAAAAAAGTCAAATCTGTATCTGTTTTTCATGTATATACTCATTGCTTACATTAGTTCAACAGTTGTTGTTGATGAAGTAAAATTTTTAAAAGTTTCTACATGGGCTATGATAAAATGGAATGTATATTACATATGTAACAGATGTAGATCTCTTTGTCATTTGTCACTGCTAGGATCTTTGCAAAAGTTTTCTATTGTTGTTATTATTGTTATTAAAAATAATAATTAGACTTAAGCCAACCACAAAGCCTCTTTGACAAGTTAGGTTAAACTATTATTACATTTACTCTAGGTATGTTTTCCACTTCTTTTGAATACCTTTTGAAAAGCGTTTATGCAGTTTCAAAGTCTTTCCTACTTCTTCCTCCATCTCCATCTTGGGCACTCTTTGACCTCATAATCTCTCCATGCATGACATCACAATCTGTTGCCATGGAAAGGACCATAATATCAAACAAGTAAGATGGCCAAAGGTCGTCTTGCAGAAGAGAGATAGAGATTTCATAGGAAAAATCCATTAATACTTAAATATAGTGCAATGGGAAATATCATACTATCTTTACCCAAATCAGTTACATAATTTTAAAACGAAGCACTCAAGTCAGCTGAGCTCTTATCTCCTGTCGGAATTCTCTATTTTCAGAGGTAATTGAAGTTTTATAAATATATGTTTATATATATATAAACAAACTACAAACTATGCATGCTATAACATCCACTGCAATCCATGGAGTCTTTCTCTTCGCTTTCAGAATGAAATGTGAGAATTCAGTCTGATGCTTTTGTAACAATCCTGAATCTATCATAGATTTCCTGAGTGACCCAGGTGCCCTGTAAAATGGTAGGCTTGTTCCTAGCAAAGACTAAATTCAGTCAGTGCTTAAAATATATGTAGCGTACTGAGCTGGTTCTAGGCTTCCAGCACTACACCCCTTCAGAGTAAGTTGTGGTACATGACCAAAAAATAGGTCACTCTTGCAATAAGGAAGAAAGAGAGAAATGAGGCGCTAAGAAGAGTTGCACAAGGTCAGATTCACTGCTCTTTCAGCTGCTAGGGGGATGAGGAGGCTTGGGGAAAGTATTTCTGCCTCTGGCAGGTCTTCCAGTTGCCCCCACCACCTGCTTACCAGGCACCTCGATGCAGCTGCATCAGCCAGTCTGGCTTTCTTAGGCTGTGTTATAAACAAAACAGGGAGAAGGGACGTGCCTTTTTACCTTTCTGGAAATTTGCTATCCAAGTTAGTTGCTTGTTTTGGTTATGCCTAGAGCTGATCCTGTATGCATAGCAATTACCCTTTATTACGCCTTTGAAATTAGGCAATGGTAGGATATAGAAGAAGTAGTGCTGCTTTCCTGGTTGAAAAGCTTTTATGGACCATAGGTGTGGCTGTTTGTTTGTGTTTATGTTCCTAATTTGTAATTTGCAACCTCACTGAGATACTAGACCTCAATGAGCACTGAGCCTTAAAATAAGGTTTACTTGTTTGTTTGCTGAAGTTCTGTAACAAAAAAATTAGTGAAAATTATTTAAAAAGAAAAATTACCTTTTCTTATATGTTTTTGTCACACTCAGAATGGCTACTTTTGAACACCATCAGGACTGCAAATGGTTGACGGGATTATCTTCAGGCTTTCAGAGAGGAAAACAAGAATGAGAAGATTCAGCATCAAAGACTCAAAAAACTTAGGGCTGTCTGAAGGCAGAGTATTGCTACTGAAATATTTTCCATTTTTTCAACAGCATTAAGGAAGCTGAGTTTATCAAGATTTGGACACTCGGTATATTATGCAACTGACCTCTACATATTAAACAAGAAATCATCTGTATTTTCTTCATAAAATAATTTGTGCCGTTGGTATAACTAGACTCTGCCTGCTGTTGGCAAAGATGAAAAATACATCACTGCTTGTATCTCCAAGGTAAATTACTCTTCAGGGAAGTGTTCCTCTGGGGAATATTTTCTTAGGAGACCCATGAACAATGAGAGATTTTCCACAGGGAATGCCCATGGGGTAAAGTGTACTTCAAAGGGAGAGATCCAAGATGAAATGAGACTCTTCAAAGGCCAGCTCCACTTCCCCTCTCAACAAGACAAATGACTTCAAAGGGGAACCCACCAAGGTTGTAAATAACTTTTCCCCATAATACAAAAACCTTATTGAAGGCAAGTTCTCTCAGTAATGTGATATTTTTAAAGAAATCACCCAAAGCCAGGTGAGGTCTAAATGCATCCAGTGGCCATCAGTATAAAAGATTTCTATACCTTAAGTAAATGTATGACCGTCTAGAGGTCTTAGGAAGCTGAAATGTGCACATTCATTTCCAGTGTCCACTGTCCACCTCCTACACTTACATAAAGTTATAGCAGGATTTAAAACTTACAAGTCTGATGGCCCGAGGAACCATGAAAATCTAGCAACAGCTTTAGGGACCCCAGGGACCATTTTCATCCAGTGCTGTTTATAAAGTTAGCTACAGACCAAAAGCCAGTGAGGGACTAAGAAGACTCTATTTTTACATAGCACATTGCATTTTCTGGCAACTGTCTAACTGAAGTCTTTCGAACTCAAAACTATATTGCAGCAATTTTAATTAAACACAAGTTTTGTTAATGACTGCTAAGGATATTTCACTAGATTGCCATCTTACAGCAAGGCAGTGTCTGCAGATATGTCTTTGTACAGAAAGTGAACTTGAAATACAGTCATAGAATCATAATATGATTGGATAAATCAAGTTGAAAGAGACCTCCTAGAGGAGGTCTTTAGACCATTGTCCTGCTCAAAACAGGGCCATTGAATTCAGACCAGGTTTCTCAGGACTTTGTCCAGCTGGTTCATGAAAATCTCAAGGGATGGAGCTGTGATTCAATCTCTTTGTTGACTCCTGTTCATCCTGCTGTGCCCTGTTGTGGAGAGTCAGCCTCTGTTTTCCAATAACCTTCACAGTGGGATTAGTTCCTGCTTACATCATCTTTTCTTCAGGCTAAACAACAGCACTGGAAGAAGAAGAAAAAAATGGCAGTAAAGGAAACCCAAAATAACCCTTGTCAGAGAGCCCTAAGTGAAGAAACAACTACTGAGCTGGTTGTCAGTGAGATAAATTGTACGGAAGATGCGGCTAAAGGTATCTCTTGTGGTAAAATCCAGTTAAATTTTCTAATAAACCTGAAAATAATCCTCTGATCAAGCCCCAGAAAGAGAAATAACATCCTAGTAATATTTATCTTTTCCCAGATATCTAATATATGAGATGTTAATGCTGACTTCACCAGATATATCATAGAGAAACAGTCCCCTATTACTCACCATTCACAGCCTCACACATACATGCATTCTAATGGAAAAGAGTCATACACAGTGGCACCAGACTATTGATATTTCTACCCTATTGTTTAAGTAATGCATAACATTTAATATGTCAAATGGCATGACTGTTAAAAAACCCAACTAATTACTAGATAGTCTTCTCACAAATCAATGATGTCATTTAGAAATGGCCTGGACAAAACAATGAGGGCTGTATATACTCAGAGGCAATGCTGCACTTAGTGCTGGAGGTCTTGAAGCATTTTAGAGGCTCATCTTCTATGGGTTTTAGCCTGCCTTGCTGAGAAAGGGAAATAATAATGATTACACCATGTCTGTATGTGATCAGTACATCAGTAAGTTTAGAACATTCTGGCTAAACTCAAGAGAATTTGAGAGGCAAAGATCTCAAATATAGCAACTTTTTGCAGATTTAATGAAAATTGACAGCTGTGCAGGGTAGAGAAACTTTACTAACATCCTCATGCCCCATAGAGGGAAGAGATACTCTGTGGATCAACCAGTGGTTGACCTCAGAGAGTCTGCACTGGATCTCCAGATCTCGCTACAGATTTGCAGGCATGTGCTCTGTGGCTCACAGAAGGAAATCACTAAATTTAGATTGATTGACTTCAGTCTGAATACCAGTTCAGATGAAAAAGTTCTGTCTGGAAAAACAATGCATTATGATGCAGTAAATATCTGTTACAGATATTTGAGTCCAAATATTGTCTATTTTTACAAAAGCTCATCAGTAGTCTGACATGATTAACCTTTAATCCTTTGTGTGGGCCTTTATGAAATCATCCATAAAAATTCCACTCCTTAGCCAAATTTCAAGTCTCTTCCTCCCTTCCCTAAAAAGGAGGCCTGACTTTTGGAAGAGAAAGAAATTGGTGTACATTAATCATGAGATTCTCCAAGAGCCTTGCTCTCAAATGCAACTGAACCAGGGAACCGAAGTTTTCCCATAAATTGCTTGTGCCCAGAAAACTTGAATCACAAACAGGTAAAGTGTAGCAATGTTATGGATGAATGTAAAATAGCTCTCATTCAGTGCTCCATGATGGTTTTAAGGAGGTGTGTATGGTGTGTGCCCAGCCACAGTCCACCATGGAACGCTTTGCAAGGCAGACATGACTCTTCTTCGATGCATGCCTAGTTTTTGATATAGTTTAATGAGGGAGGGTAATAATCAAATATTAATCAGAATGAAGGAGAAAGAATAAAGGTCACAATGAACGTGGCTACATTCATTTAGTCATGCACACCCTGCTGGATTTTGCTGTATGCCTAGAACAGACTGTGGTCTCCATCAGAGGGCATGATGGATAGCTCTCTTGGATTTTGGATTTGGCCATTAGGTCATGGATGAAAAAAGAAACTTTTCTTTTAATAATTGTGAATTCTCCTAGCAGCACACCTTTGAATGATAAATAAGCAATAAACATAGCTGCACATTCTGAAATTCACCAATCAATAAATTCAGTGCATGTATAAAATATATGTTTCATTTAAATATCATGCTGTCAAATTGTTGAGAAATCTCTTACTGGAATTATCAAGAAAGTATTCTTTGTGTGTGTGTGTGTGTGTGTTTAGTGTAAGATGTTATTTAGATAACCAGGTTAAAACTGTTTTTTCTTAACATGGCTGGAATGACTATCATGAATCTTAATTTAGAAAGCACTTAGCACTTACTATTGTAATGGAACTAAATAATCACAGGAACCAGAATTGATAATAATGGGTCAAGATACCTGAATTAGAATATGAGTAGCTTTATTGCTTATGGATTTCACTACAATTTCATCTGCTGTTTACGAACATTGAATGGAGCTATTGTTAATAAATAGAATGCTGAAACTTGAAAGCTTCACATGCATTTTCTTTATGGCATACATCCTAAAAAATTGAAAAATATTCATGGTAATAATAAGTAATAAATCTAAGTGGAAACTTTGATTATTATGTTTTCATCATTACTCTCCCTTGTTTGAAGTTTTATACCCAAAAGGTATCTAACTAATCATCAGGTATTATTTTCCACTTTCAACCATTTATGAAAGAAAGAAAATAAATGAAATGAGCTCAAGGATTGAAATAGCTTCTGTTGCAGTACCAGCAGCGAACAACCATTGCAATTTATCCAGCAAGTTGAAAGCTGTTCAGCGAAGTTACCTCCAAAAAACTTGTGGGTTTGCTGCAAAGGCCTTTGGGAAAAACATATTCTGTGTAGCTTACTACAATGTTGACCACATCCGGGTAGAATTCATCTGCTTGCGTACCTGAAACCAGCTGCGGCACATCAGGGCTGGCTCGGTGTACATGCTGGCTTTGCATGCGTTGTTCATTTTCGATCGGGTTCATCTGTACAAGTTCACTGCTCCCTGTTTCTCACATGGAGTAGTCAGACGGTCAGTTAGTAGCCTGACTTGTGAGTATAAGACCTGGGGCTGAGCAAATACAAGACCTAGAGCTGAGCAAAGGCATTTCTGGCTTAGAGCATT
>NW_009733373.1:97084-104943 GCF_000703405.1 Apaloderma vittatum
TTCAGGCTTTAAGATCTGTGAATCTGATTAGAGCCCTGTAGAGAGTTTCAAACTGATACAGAGGTTTTGCTGTATGTTACCGGAAGACAGACCACTTTGACTGCGTTACAATTTTCTCTTGCTGAGATCTCTGTGTGCAGTGCCTGGCACAAGCAGTCTACATACACAATGACAGAGACATGTATGTGAGTGAGTGCGGATCTGTGACAGCAAGAACTCAGCTTCTGGGTTAGAGTGTTTGGGTTGAGTGAATTGTGAGCTGGTGACAACCTTGGTACTGAGAGAAGAAAAGAATGTATGCTATGTAATGCATTTTCTGCTAAAGTCTACTTTTTTTTTGTTACAGCAGCTGAGTGACGGTGTCATGTGGCTGAGCAGAGGTCATACACGTAAGTTACGTGCGGTTTGAAAATGAGGTTTATAGCCTGCTGGTGCTCACTTCGTTTTCCTCAAAATAACGTACATGAAAACCGAAACCAGTTTTAAAAATAACAATAAATATTAATGAATTAATTAATTAATTCATAATTTTCCAGCTTGTTACCTTGTTACTTCTCAATTTTGCACAGTAAATGGGACATATTTTCAAGTTTTTAAAATAATGAACCCTTAGATCCTTACATGGTGTCTTGACTTAACAAGGTAAAATCCAAAGGAAAATATTTAAACATCTAATGTGAAAGAATAATTTGAGAGTGTGTGGGAAGCAAAAGGGGGTTCAGAGGGGCTGTGGAAATTGTTCTGTGCTTCACAGAACAAAAAATGTTAAGAAGGGCAGTTTTACTGTGCATACTATATCTTTGATATCTTCAAGATGATCTTTATCATGCATGGGAGGAACATGCTAAAAATGCTTATTTCTGAGAATTCATGTTGGAGCCAGTTCTAAGCAGAAAGCATACACATAATATTCATAAGGAAAAACATATTTTAGTGAGAAATGGTAATTTAGTGATTCCTAAGACATACTAAAAGAAAATCCTACCTGTCAGTGAAATGCAGGTGAATCTATACAGGAGCATGGCAGCTGCTGAGGAGCCAGTTCTTACACTAAGGGCAGGAAGTTGTGAAGGATGTACTCAGATGAAACAACCTGATATTCTTTCACTCATTTCCCACTCTGATTTAGCTGCAAGGCCAAGTGGGGTTAGAAAGCTTTGAAGCATAGACCAGCAAAGAGGAATCTCCAATGCCCTGCCACAGTTAGGACAGGGGAACCACAGACCATGGACACAGTGCCAGGGTCCTCAGAGAAACATCTTGCTCATCTCAGCAAGAAGGTACAAACCACCATGAACTGAAGGGAAGCCAAGTGTTTTGCAGTGCCTTGGCTTCTCCTTCGATCCTCCTCTCCACTTACTGGCCAAGCCCTACCCTATACGGTTTCCAAAATCTCACATTATCACAGCCTGAGGCTGTAGGTCTGCAATGGATCCTGGGAAACTTGTTTCAGCAAATCTGAATTCAAAAGCTGACCACATCTTGAACAGGACAGAGCATTGCCTGGCTAACAGATGTATATGAATGTTGGCTGTGGGTTTGGTGCAACCATATGTAATATCTTACATGTTCCTGTTTTTTATTTCACAGAGTGTCTGTGAAACTAGAATATTTTGTATGAAAGGTTTTGCTGTATTTTTTTTAATGAAAAATGTTTAAATCAATTTGAGTGTTCATAGAAGTTGGTGTGTCTGTCCTAGAAGCAGCAAGGGAGATGAGAATTCTTCCGTCCTATTCCAAATTTTCAAAGTTTTGTGTCTAACTGGGATTTTTATACTACACGTAAATCAGGTAACATAGTATCTTACTTACACAGCTGAATTAAATGGAAGACCATTGTTCTTTGTGTAGATGTGCATGCAAGTATGCCAAAATATATTTTAGCAAGTCTGTATCTACTAAACTATATATAGAGATAAAAAACCAGAGCTCTTTCCATTTTTTATCCCTCTATTTATTTGGCTCGGTGTAACTTCCATTATTTTGTCAACATGATGTTTCAACAAAGCATTTTAGATGTTTAACTTTAAGCCTGTAGGACCCGGTCCCTAAATTGAAGCTGTAGCATTTATGTCACTAAATTGGGGAGTGAAGAAGGAGGGTTGAATAGACCTGTCTCAGTCCTATAATTTTTTGTTACTCATAGATGAAGATGGAGGGGATGACTGAAGAGAAGAAATGTGAGTTTATATTTATATAAACGAAACCCCAGACCTAAACTACAGGAGGTCTCCAGTGAAATGTGTCAACATGTAACAGATAGACTTATTTAAACAAAGCATACCCGTGATGCTAAATGTGTGAGAGATTGGTTCTATTGATGCAACCAAGATAAAAGGAAGGGTAGTGATCGCAGTTAATAGTGTAAAATCTGTTTTAAGTAAAGTCAGAATGCTAAATGTTCAAAAGTCCCTGGCCCGCAATGTATCAAACAGCTCCTTGTGGGTTTTTTTTGAAAACTAAAAGTATGATTTTTAGGGCACTAGAGTTACACACATACTTACAGAAGCATGCCTTTGGAGCTAAACGAGCCAGAGAAAGAGACTTGCCTGAATATCATATTGACATTTTCTTCTTTTTATACTGGGATAAACTGTGTTTCCCTTAGGGCCATGGTTTGCCCCCCCTCCAAATAATCTTGATGGAATTCAAGTTTGGAGAGGTCAGTAAAGAGCCTCAGTAATGTAACTAACTTACTGGTAAACAAGAGTTCTTGTAAAGCAATAATAGAGAATTTAATCTCATATCTTATCAACTTTTAATTATTTTCATTTAAAGCATTCTGGCCCTAATTCTGGTATTATAGACACTGGTGTACCAGTTTGTCAATGTACATCTCTTGATTTTGGAGGCTGATCGAAATAAAGTTTGCCTAAATCTTGAAGAATTCCTTTGATTGCAATTTCACATCTCTCTATTTTCACAGATATATACATCACCCCCTGAAAATCTTGCTTAAAAATGCAGAAAACAGAGGATTAGAAACATAGACAAGGACAGAGAAATGAATGGAAAAAACAGGGAAAACTGCATGTGAGAAAGAAGGAAAAAGTGAACTAACTGTTGTACGTAAAACAAAAGAAAAAAAGATCAGAATGAACTAGAGTCAATGGAAAAGAGAATAAGTCTAGATGGATGACAGGAAGCCTGAGGGAGGCCTGGAGAAAGAAAACTACAAGAAAAGGATATCAGATAAAAAAGGAGGGGCTGAAAGAGGAGAAATGTAGGACTAGAGAAGACGAAATCCGTGAATACACCAAAGAGAAGATTTTTATTTTATTTTATTTTTTTTTAACTTTACTTAACAGGGGGAAAAGGTATGTTTTAAAATATTTTTTATTCTCTGAAAACCTAGAAGTCAGGCTCCTGGTAAAAGAGTCTCCATATACTTGTGGAATTAAATTTTGTTTTCAACACCTTGACTTTCTTGGGTAGAAAAAGAAATTATAATTGTTATAATCTTGTTTTATGAAAATATAGTGTGAAGAAAAACGTATACTGAAGTGTCACTAACTTTTTTAAAAAAAATAGTTTGTAATGGAACTGCATGTATGCACAGATATACACACATACAAATACACAAAATATTTTCTTCAGTAAGAATATACTGCCTAAGAGGTGAGTAACAATTTAAATTAATTTAGCCAGATTTAATAATGTATTGCCAACTGCTTTTGTTACAAATAAATATTTAAAGATCAATTTTCATATATAATCAAAGCTTAGGACCAAATAATTTCAATATGCCAAGATTCCTTTCATTTCTCTGTCTCTCTTTCCTCCTGCCTTGCCCTTCCATCAGTGGTTAGCTATTAAAGATAAAATGGTTGTAGTCATTATTATAATAGATCCCTCTGCATGATCATTCTAAGTGGGCCTAATCCTCCACTTCTCTTATTGCATTGCAATATCCTACTATCAGAATGGAAGAGATGACACAAAGGATTATGACTACTGAGTATGAAGAAGGAAGACCTGAGTGAAAGTTACTCTTTCCACAGAATTGCTTAATAAACACTAAGTTTTCACACGCTGGCTGATAGGAAAAAAACACATGAAATGAGGACGATGTTTTCCATTGCAATTTTACCGAAAACACAAGTTAATTAAAACACACACACACAAAGTAGCCTACCTTTGAGTTCTAACTATGAGACAAGGCCATACTGTATGCATACAAACTGTAAGAAATAATTTATAGGACAAATTCCCCACAAGACCATTCAGGGAAAGGAAAAAAAACCACAAAACCTAAAAGAAAGAGAGAGAAAAAAAGACCTGGCTCTTGACACTAAAGGCTTAACATCAAATGCGGCCAGAAATCCATTTTCACAGTTTTATTGCCCATTCTGGACGCTTCATTTCAAAGGGAAAGAATTTGAATTCAGACACATAAAATTCCCTTTGTTCTCTTGCCCTCCAGCCTTTGGTGCCAGTGTGGACGGTCCTATAGGGAGAGGTTGAGATCAAAAAAAAAATTTGCAGCTTAGATACCTGGCCCCAAATGATGCCCCTTGGCATTCTTAATTAAATCAGCTTTGCAATAGATTGACAATGCACTGTCAATTATAATCATTTATATTAGCAAACAGAGTATTTTAAACACTTTGGAAATAACAGAAGTTCAGTAGACCTGGGAAAAAACCCAGAGCTATAAAATTATACTGCATGATGATCACATACAATACAGTGCATTGGATTGTAGGTCATATAATATCTTATCTTAATATTGGTTAAAGCTGATGTGATTTCACATATCTTTTCCCATCTGAACGGACATTTCCAGTTAGGTTAATCTGAGTTGTTTGCTATTTTTCTGTCAGCTTCAAAACAGAAGTTGAGTGTACTGTGAGGGTATAGGAGGGAGGGGACATTGCAGCCCTGTGATGGCAGGAAGCTTTCTTACAGAGAAAGGGCCTGATCCAGAGTCTACTGCACTGGAGGGATGTATTCCTATTCATCTCAGTAGCCTTTGGACCAGTTCCTGCAGAGATTATTTTCACTGAGAGTTCTGAGGTACTTTTGATATTAAAATCTGCACAGGCATATTTATGAAAGGAGCTAGCAAACGACATCCCGACTTGTACTGATGAATAAGGTACTTTCTGCTTTCTACAGTGTTATTTCTTTATGTTTTAGCCTCATGCCTCTTTCTGTTCCAGTTAATTTGGAATAGATACAGATCAGCTCTCAGGCTTCAGAGTGTAAATTGATCACCTGGAGAGGTCAGGAATGCATTTTTTCCTCTCCATGTATAGCACTGCACAAGAGATTAGAGGTCTGTGTAACAATGCCTGTATTTCCACTTTCTGTGGAGTTTATAGCTACTTTTTCCTTTCTTCTTTTCAGAACCCAGTGACTCTGATATTCATTTTGCTTTAGTGGCTTATGCATGACTTTTGCTTCAAACATTCATGTAAGTTGGTTTTGATTTTCCTGTGTAAGATATAGCTCTACCATTGGATGTGAGTATAGGAGAGCAGAAGAGCTTCATGTTGGCAGACTGTGTTCTTGTCTGGTGGCAGTTAATGGACCCTTCTCCGCTGAAGTTACAGATATGGACAATCTTAATTGCTTATTGGATTGATTTATAAAAACACTGTCACCATAGCAGTTAAACAGAAGCTTATTGCTAACCTTGAAAAACATTATTTTGCATAAACTGCCCATGGACTAGGCAACATCAATTTTTTACGAGTTTTCAAAAAGTTGTTGTAACTGGGAAATATGAATCAAGTGTTGGAGATTTCACTATAATTAGAACACTTTTCTACACCTTACATCTTTGTATTTCGAACCTGGTTGGGAGATTTTAAAATTTCTCTCAAGTGAACTATTCCCAAGTTCCTGACCATTAAGGGCTTCACAGACATCCTAGCAATTCATTGTCCAGAAACAGGAGGGAAGCTTAAAAGATAAGAAAAAAGCTAAAGAAGTATTGTGACCTGACCCGAATTGTGGAAGAATCAGGACCTGAAATTTGAGAACTGGCCTTCAGACTGACCTGCTATAGGTTTCTCAGAAAATATTCTTGTGAACTGAGATCAAGAGTTTCCAAGTCAGGACCCATCCACCAACTGTTACACATAAAAGAAAATGGCATCTCATTTGGTGAGGTCCCTTTTAAAGCATGTCTTAAAGACTTATTGAATTGCAGCAGATTTGACTGCAGCTGGAAGGAAACGAGTGGAGATTTTAAACCCAGATTCAGTGAAATAGTTTATGTCACCATGATGGTAAGTAGCTGGAATGTACATTTGCTGGATCTTCTAAATAAATGCAAAATTGAACTCATTACAGTAGGTGATCAGTAGTACAATTCTTTTGATTAGCTTTAGATGTTAATGTAAGATCAAACATAGATCCATGCTGTTAACGCTGCAGAGAAACATTCTGAAATTCTTCCCCTTCATATTTTCTTTTCCTATTCCATTTTTCTCTTAAAGTGTTCTTAACTTTCACACCTCTTTCTTTATACGACATTTTTTCTTCTTCCCACAAATGTATATTCAATGCAGGACCTTCCCTGCAGAGCCAGCTGTTTCCTGTAAACATCCCTTGTGAGGGCAGTCATTGAACTCTGCAGAGTATTCCTCTCTGTTCTTTCACCAAACTCCAATGCTTGAGGAATAGCAAGCTTGTGTGTCAGGCTGTCCTTTCTCTTTAGTATCACTGGACATGATTAGGATTTCCATTCTGCTTTGAGAAATCCTTTCTGGTTCTCAACTAGTCCTTATTTGCCCTATTCTAGAATTTCTTCAGCTAATCCACATCTTCCTTCCAAATCAGCAGTGTCTGTCAATAGGGAACTTCTGTTTAGTTTTGGGAACTAGCAGAAATGAGGTCTAGTATTCCTTTATGTTTAAACATGAACCCTCTGGCTACAAGAAAGATGAGAAGCATAGTAAATCCCTGGTATTTCAAGCAGCCGTTAACTTTGCGACACAGATAAAGGAGGAGGAGATGGTAACTCCTCAGTGACATCTACTCCCATATAGTCTCCTTCTCAGGATCTCTAGATTCAACAGGGCAGAAATCAAGCATTTTTCAGATAGATTAAAATTATTGATAGATTCATAATTCATTCTTTGTCGAGAACTTTTGTGCTTATTTTTAAGTACTCTTTGAAGGGTTAGTGACTATTGACATAGGGAAGTCCAATAGTTACTCAATTTCTGTAAATTTTAAATGTCAAGAAGCCATGGTGCTACAATGTATTCAAAAGTATCATACTCTATAATCATGCTAAATTGACTTAATTGAAGAAAATGTTTGCAACAGAGAAGTTTAGGTTTTTTAGTGAACATATTTAAAGAGGGTCAGATTCTGCAGATAATTTCAGTGTAGGAGGAAAAATTTAACACATAAAAAATGAAAATATTTTGACTCCAAGTATGGATGTGGTACCTCATGGGAATTATATTTTTCAGGTATTTAATGGTTGTGTTTTCCTTTTTGAGATAAATGCCTTCTTTGGAGTATCTCTTTAATGATGCCCTTTAACTATGTGATACGTACGGTACATTGAGACGATGCAAGAAGAAAGGCTACACTCCAGGAACCGTAGTCCTGCCAAGAAGTGGAATATTAAGAAAAATATATGGAGGAGAAAGGATAGCTGAGTTACAGTTCTTGTAGAGCATCATAGTGGCATTTATGGTTCGATACTTGTAAATCTTCAATTTCAGGTAAAAATGTTGATATTTTGGCCTTTTTTTCCCCTTGCCCTCTGTCCCCACCCCCCAAACCCCAACCAAAACAAAGAGTCAAAATATATGCTACCACCAACAGCCCATTACAAGCAATACCTTTACTGAGGTCTGTAAAAAAATAACTTAAAATACATCCTGGAATAGGAG
>NW_009733373.1:104969-123403 GCF_000703405.1 Apaloderma vittatum
CTTTCCCTCCCCTCTCCCCCTTCCTGTTCCAAGTGGATATCTGTGAAGATTTATCTCCTATGTAGATCCAATGGTAATTTAAGATGATAAATCTCTCAGAGACAGCTCTCTGCAGACTTAGTGAAAATGTATGCCTGAAGCTAATTTTCTTCAACAGGCTGGATTTTCATTTTCCAGTCATACTGACTTCTGAATAGCCCAGTACTTTGTTTTCTGGTGAACTCAATAGGAATTTTGTTTTTCAGAAAAAACATGGAGTCTTGCTTTCAGGAGTATCCACGGAAATGGTCTTGGCAAGGGATTCCTGTGAGTATCCATGCAGACAGGAGAATATTCCCATTTAATCTCTTCTTTCAGTCATAACTGTAATGGAATCTTAATGTATAGTCATATGAAACAAGCTTGAAAGTGAACCAAAACTCCCATATCTATCCTTTTCTCCCAAGACAGAATGAATGGTACCAAAACTAGTCTTGTCATCTTTATCTAACCTGCTTTTAAGAATTTCCAACATTCTAGACTCCATCATCTCTTTAGACAATGTACCTCAAATCTTACAGTTAATATCTTCATTTCTGTCTCAGTATTTCTTGCCTTACAGTGTTGAGAATGGAAGATTCCATTTTGTTTTGTAATGTCCCTTTCTGGATCTCCAGTGTTTTTTACTGCCATGTCCCACAGTCTCTCAGCGAGTTTACATCTCAACTCAGAGTTGATACAGACTACCCAGGTGTCTTTTAGACAATGCTTTTTACACATATTTTTCGCTTTTTTTGCCACAACACGACATACTCCACTCACGCTGATTATTCCTAAATGAGTACAGAACTTTACCCTCTCCTTACTGAGTTGTATCCTACTTTTTAAGGACATAATTTCATCCAATTAATTTTGAAGTCTATTCCAAGGTTCCTTGAAGTATGGTTTAGCTGCATGTCATCTGTACATTTAATACAAGCACAATTTATTCCATCTTCCAGTCATTAATGAAATACAAATTAGTGCCAAACATAGGACAGATCCCCTTGGAACACTCAGTGCATTCTGGATAAGAAATCACTAAATACATCTGCCTTAGTTAAGTTTCACTAATATTTTATTTCTCTGTTTTCCATCACATGCTGTAAGTATTTGATAAATTCTTAGCTGTTGTAAGTTATGAAACTAAATACTCAGATCCAGAAAAAAAGGAGATGTTTCAATTCATATCAACAAAGATCAGTTTGTTTTAAACATTAAAAAAAAGCTCTCCATCTTAAGCCAAGAACCAAAGTTATAGCAATTTCATTTAAATGAAACTTGGACCTCATTATGACAGATGAGCTGATCTACATTTAATTGTGTGTAAGTTAGAGAAATATTCAGCTTCTATATTGGATTGCAAGCATTCCTTTTCCCCTGCCCTTTCTCCACTCTCCCCCTTTCCTTTCCCCTATTAGCCTAGAGTGGAATAAATGAATCTCCTAGGAAAATGACAGACGAGTGGAAAAGTAAGTGTTATAAACAAGACCACATCTTATATGACTTAAGCTGTATTGGTTTTGGAATATGAATGACATCTGGTTTGGGTGCCTATTTTTTGTTCCAGGCAAATGTAACCAAAATCTCAACTCTACCTAGGAATATAGTCCCCTACTTAATATAAGTATCTAAACTACTTCATGGGCGACCACTGTTTACTGTTTTTAGTATTTGCCTTTTACCTTGTTTCAGTTTCACATTCCATTCCACTCTTCCTACCTATTTTTCTAAACAGGACATCAGACAGCCCAGCTGAGTAACTCAGCATTGTGTGAGAGAACTCAACATTGTTCACATAGCTTCTCAAACAAGACTGCAGTGAGCTATGTTAAAAATAACATTTACCATGGCACGGTGCAAATATCGCATAGTGGAAAACACTCTAAGCAAGGAAATACTGTGGTAAAATCAATAGCCTGGAACACTATTATGCTTTCTAATGACACACACTCTTTGAGCAGGGAACACGTACAGATATTTCCACATTTCTTATGTCTTCTTCATGACTACTGGAATCAAACTGCATTTAGGCCTGCAACAAAGATACAGATTTATATCCTAGACTCCAAACTCCCCTGAAGCAAAACTTGTTTGGGATTTGGAACCCACTGAATTCAGGGGAGATTTTCACTTTCCTTCAACCAGCTGTGAGATAGGTCTGCAGGGAACTGCATCCAGTGCAAGGAAAGTGGGCAGCTGGCTTTGGGTCCTGCACGCTGCTACTCCTAGAGGAAGAAACCTGGGTGTCCTGGCTCCAGCCAGGCATGAGGAGCAGTGGGGAACAGGGCCCTGGGGATGACTATTAGAAGTTTGGAACCCCACTCCTGGAGGACGTGGGACCTCAGTCCCGGAGAATGTATCTCATGCCTGTCGAAGCAAGGGAGTGTTTTAGCCTGGGGGAGGAATACACTGAACCCATTAAAGTCCTGAGCTGCATTCCGGGTGGACACAGAGAACTGACAAATCCTGTCTGTGGTGACTCACGGCAAACCTCCGCACCTTTCAGCCAACGGATGTCAGAAGGGTCCCTGTCCTGGCATGCTGGGCTGTGGCAATCAGGAGGGCAATGCAGTCACAACTTGGATGGCAGCTTCTTTTGTTCCTTTGGAGCCATTTTTTTTGGGACTGCACAGAGATGGATGTTAATAGCACTGAGGTTAATCTACAAAGTCGTTAATTTTTTAGATTTTGGAGAGGAAAACTGGTGTGTGAGTATGACAGCATACATACACTCTAAAAAAGAGACTGGGTCTTAGTTTTGATATATCACAGCTGGATGTATTTCTTCTGTAAATATTGCGTTTTGGGGGATTTTTCTAGAAACACATAAAAGAAGAATTCTGATTTTACTTACTCCTTAAGAAGAGTAAAATTATTCCACATGACTAGCACAAGTCCCACTGCACAAGACAATATCAGTTTTTGCTGTTAGAGGGGGAAGTGAATGAAACCAACCTTTACGTGTTTTACCACGTCCTTGGCATTGTGATCTCTAGGAACTAAGGCCAGAATATGGCACATGAAACAAAAAATACTCTGTTAACAGTGTTTATACATACATGTATGTGTATGAATATGGGTATATGGAATATGTTTATATGTGTATTATTCTTTGATTTTATTCTTAAGTACCATAAAGTACCTATATATTTGTAAATATTCCACTTTTATGTGTATGAGAAACTAAACATATTAAGTGGATAACAATAATGAACCTTTGCTTAGTTCAAATGTTTAGCATGTGGTCAAACAATTTAGCATGTGGACAGATAATGACCTCAATTAAAATAAATTTGCCTTTGAATTCACAAAGATTACAGAAGTATTATTGTGGAGACAATGTGGATCTATATGTTTATTGTATGCTTAGATGTGTTTTGGATTTGGAATTTTAAACAACCAGTCAAGGGTGAAGAAATGTGGAAACTAATAGCTAAAAAGAATCTCATTGATTGAAATTTCTTCCTACTTGGATTTTTTTTTGCTTTTCATATTAAATTATTTGTGAGCTTCCCTGAAGTACCTTATGGAAGATCCAGGGGCAACCCCTACCCCCTAACACACCCAGCCCCCACTGTATAGTATTTAAATAATTGAATGCTGTCAGAAAGGTGGGGTTTTGATGAGTCTGCAGTTTTGTATTGAAATCAAATATATTGTAAGCACAGGGAAACACAACTCAGTGCCCTAGGACAATCTGGTGTCATGGTCAACATCCGAAATTTGCATGAGAGGTTATTCAAAAGAGGGACAGGAGACTTTCCTATTGTATTAGCATGATAATGCAATTCTTTGTGTCTATTATCCTGCATACCGGCTCTGGTATGCAAAGGGTCTGAGTTTTTATGAGCTATAGGCTTTTATGCAGAGATATTTTATTAACCTAATTAAAAGTTTTATGAAAGTAAATTATATTTATGTTTGTGTCTTCTATTTGCAATCATTAGGCAACCCAGACCACCTCCGGTGACTTCAGAGAGGACTGGTCAGGTCCCATCTGTGTAAATCTTGAGAGTTGTCATGGCCTCATTGCATTTGATTTACATGTGAAACCTGCGGACTGAGCACAAATGCTAACCAGACAGCTGATAAATAACACAATATCAAAGCAACATTTTTGCATTTCTTTAACTCTTTCTTACAGGGACCTCAAAATGTTTTTTATACCTTAATGAATTAACCTTCACAGTAAAAAGGTCTTGTTATAACACTATCCATGATATTAAAATACTAATGTTTGTCAATTTGATGCCCTGTAACTTTAATAATGGACCGAGACTCATTGCACAAGTTTTCTTAAATACAAAACCAAAAACTTGTCCTATCCCAAACATTTCCCACACTAGAGGCCTGACTAGCGATTTGCACCGATTGACAGAGAGAGTCCATTAAACTTATCACCCCACTGCTGAGACATGTCTTTGGAGATCTGATGCGTGTGAAAACCAAACAAGCTCAAGTTACTCAGGAAGTGGCTTAAATCCACTGCGAGTTTGGTTTCAGGCAACCAGTTTCTTTTCTTATTTGCGACAGGCCAGATGCACATATACATGCAGTTATCGTCTCAGCAGTACCTGAGATGCTTGTGGTTGGCCTGCTCATACCCTAAATCTTATACCACTTCAGATGATGAGATGAGGGAGCAATTCCAGCATTACAACCATAAACAAAGACAAGTTGTACAGAAAGCTGTCTGAATCAGGTGTCAAATCCCAGAACAAAAGTTCATTTCCCACCGTGTAGCTTCAAGTGCTAGGAGACCTGTTGCACAGCCCCGAAGCAATTCAACATTGATATTTGGGAAATATGCCACAAGTTATACAGAAATGGGTCAATGTTTGCGTGTGAAACTCACCTGGCTCAGATGCTTCTCATCTGTGTAAGAGCCTGATCCCCTGTCCAACAATGCCAGGAGGATGTCTCACAAAAATGTGCCTCCAGAAAGACACTGGGCTCAAGCAAGATTTCTTCCTGAGAGCAAAGGGGCAATAATATGTTCATTGACGGTATAGAAAAGAGAAACCACGGAGGCTAATAACAACCTGCTGCTTGCAATGCAAACTAACAACAAGCAGACACATGGATTTACATAATCAATAGCCATGGTCCTTTTGTCACTGCACCTCTACATACACCTCTGAGAGTCTCTAGACAAACTTGTCAGTATAACCTATCTTCTTTTACTTTGGCTTGTCTAGCCCTACTGCACTGTATTAAAAAATTACTTCAGTAGGTTGCTGGATCAGGCCTTGGATTCTCTGTAAAACAGTGTTATGCACCCAGGTTAAGCAGTTCCTAAAGGGGAAGAAACAGATGCCAGGAGTGCAACAGAAAGGAGCCTTTGAAGAAAAAGTTGTGAAACAGACCTATTAGCAACTGGTACTTACAGGGCTGAAAGCCATCTTGACGGTGAGGGGACACGAACAGCACATCGGGTGACATGAACCATGTGCTGCACTGCTTGTTGTTCATGGGTGGGCAAATGCCAAATTAATGTCTGTTTTGCAGGATGCAATTTGGATCTTGCATAGTGGCTGTTGATTATTTGGAAATATTTACTATACAACAAATACAAAATTTAATGGTTACTCTAGTCATTCTAGGAGTGTGGTTTTAATGGTCAATGTTGCACAAAAGTAGCCTCTAGATAGTGTTATAAAAAAATATTAAATCAACACACAATATTATTATAGCAATATTTAATAGCTTCAAGGTAAGGCAATCAGATTTAGGTAACGCCATAATTAAGTTTCCTGTTCAGCTTTAATTTAACCCACATATGCATATGGCTTATATTAATATTGATTATTAATCATATAGTTGCCCTATAGTTTTCCTATAAGAGTCAAGGCTTATTCTGAACATAGGATTAGTTGTGCTTATGGAATATGCTACTATTCCATAGTTAGTTTTGTTTCCATTATTTAGTCCATGCAATTTTAATCCACTTTCTTTGATCAATAGGATGTATTATAGCTACATTTACCTTATGAAGACTTGCCAGTTTTACCTGCAAGTGCCTTTCATATTTCTGTAATTAAGATGTGCACAGAATGTGTAATTCTGCAAATCCCATAGAGCTGCACCATCAACACTATAATAATTGTCATGCTTCTAATAGCACCCATTAGGGTGTTGTCAACACCATGTTAATCAACCAAGACCAAAATCTGCCATGTTTTATTTTTATCACTGTTGGATCAAATGCAGCCTAGGTCATCCTTAAACAGAAAGAGTTTTCTTGTTTCCTTGAGTTCTAATATCATACGGTGCTATTCAGCCCATGTCCTTGGCTACGCAGGCTCTCATCCCGGAGTCCTATTGCTTTGGCTCTAAGCAGTATGCCTCCACTGCAAGTGCAATGCAGATTTACTGCATGGTAGCAAAAGAAGACACATGCTATCACAGTCAGGGTTAAGTCTGATCACATTAAACGCTGTGGAACAGGACATGTCAGCTTAGTGGAGGTGTGCGCTAACCTGGTAGCTCTGCCGGGGACACTGACTTAACTCACTTGAGTGCCCCTCCGCGAGGTTGTCTGGTGTTAAATAACATGTATTGAATAACAGTGCAACTGGCAATCTCAGTAAGAAAGGCAGGGGTGAGCAGATGCTGGCAGTCCTCACACAATGCAATTGAAACACATGGTTGAGTTGTTCTCGAGGCTGTACTTTCATCATGGTTGTAGACCATGGTAGATTGCCATACCTTTCCACAACACAACTTCTTTTTGTTTTGTTTCCAATTAGAAGATGATCTTCAGAACGAAAGCAGAGTCATTTTCCTAGGCAAGAGAAAAGAAAAGGGTAAAGACTGACTCCCTGTAGGAAAGATAAAACTTTTAACTGTAGTCCAGTAGCCTAGCAAAATGCCTTTGATGTGAGAGATGCTGTATTTTGCTGATGATTTCTTGTCCCCTGAATTATCTGGCAAGGTGTCATCACAGACTGCACTTTTTGGGTTCCAAACGTTGGGCCGTTATGAATGATTCTATACTTTTTTTTTTTAACTTTTCTTTCTCTTTCCTGCTGGAATGCAAAAATGGTGAGAGACAGTTAGAGGAGACCTGAACGGGCAAAGGAACTTCTAAGGACAAGGTGAGTCAGGAGTTCTCAGTGTTTTGGTGTCAACCTGTGGAGAATTGGAGGCAGTACAACATTTAATAAACCTGAGCTTCAGTGATTGACATTAAAAAAAATATAAAAAACCCTCCTCTGGTACATAAAGTTATTCTGGGCCCCACAAACCACTAGGGTCTAAGTGTGGCTTAGAATCACCTGGGTTTTTCACCCATAGGAAAATTTCAGCCCTGTCACCAAGAGAAAATATCACTTATGGAATAGAGCTACATTAAATAAAAATATTTTTTAAAAATTAGGAGATATAGGGAATTTTGATTTTTTTCCCTGTAAATTCCATATATCTGTATTTCACAAGGGAAAACTTGACAAGACAGATCTGGAATATAGTCATCTAAATAAAATGCATCTACTGTACATAGATGGTTGCACTCTTTGTGAAAATAGGTGACACCACACTCACCAAGAGACACTGGTGCTACACTCCCAGATCATTTTAATTCATGGGTAATTTCGCTCCTTTCAGAGTGCTTCTCAATAGATAGCTAACTCTGATATATAATATAGTCAGTTCTAACAAGCCAGATTTCAAAAGATTTATCCATCTAGCTAAAATGAACCTCAGTCATCTTTGTGCACAAAACACCCACATAGGCTGTTTGTCTTGGACTTGAGTGTTTGGCAAAAAGCCTGACTTAAGCCTTGAGCATGAGAGCTTAGTGAAAAATGCTGTCATTCATGGGGGGGGTTTGATGTCCAGGACTGATCCCACCCTCTGTACTTAGCTCTGAGCTTCTTGGCAAAGGCAGAGAAACCACAAGACAAGTTTTCTCATCTGGTAAACCTGTCGCTTGAAAAAGAAAATGACTTCAGTAAAATACCTCAACAATTATAATACATTTTAATTAGGTGTATATCACATAATCACAGCTCAATGTTTTTTAGAGTATAAAGTTTAAAAAAAAAACCCAACCCAAACAAAAAATCCAACACAATGTTATTCACTGTAAAAGCTTTAGGAGAGACCCTCGGCAGCAGTGGTCTGTCCTTCCACACCCAAGGAATATTTATTGGTTTTGTTGGTTGGAAAACACAATAATTAGGTCATGAGTTGGGGAGGTAGCTAGAGATGGACAGATAAAAACACCTCACTGCATCCCTCTGTCATGTCACAATAAAGGAGGAAGGACTTAGACTGACACAGAGCGAAAGAGGAGCAGGATGGCAAAATAGGCAGCTTGCAATGGCAAAACCTGTTCCTAATTTGGGAACAGGACTATCCTGATATATGGATGCAGTGAAGGAAACTTTAAAAGCTGAGGGAAATGCCTAGCCAGGTGGGTTGTACCTGCCTCAGACAGTTATCTGATGAGTCTATCTTCTTCTTTTATTTTGGCAAGACTTACTTAGCTTGTCTTGCCAGTAAATTCTCATCTAATTGAATTGACAAGCATGGACATTTTTAAATTAAAGCTTCCAATATGCCCCAAATTCAACTAGTTATTTTTTCTTGTAGTGTAGTGTCTGCCATATGAGTTAATATATTGAGTCACTTACAGTCGCTGAAGAAGAAAGCTGATAAAATATCACTGGCAGAGAGCAGACCTCTGATCTTTTTAGGTCATTCTTTCTTGTAGTGTGCTGGCTTTAAACCTCTTTTGTTTGGTTTGGCAGGAATAGCACCTTTCATTATTATTCTCATCCCTAATTCTTTCCTCAACTTCAGGCAGTGAATTCCTGGCTGCGAGTTCCTCCCATCCATTATGATGTCTTGTTTCCTGATCATGGAGTACCGAAAGAGCGTGTTCGAAGAGCTCACTCCTACGAGTTTTAAGAAGTCCTGCTAGCTGCTGGTCAGCCTCAGCTCTCATGAAATCCAAGAATAGTCAAGGCTACTCTGTGCTTCTGTAGTTGGTAAGATGAAGCTATAAATTGATAATTATGCTTAGACAATGAAGTGTTAGTTATTATAGAGTCTCTCGAAATACCTCTGTCCTTTCATTCCTTCCCCCCTTGTTGTTGAGACATTTGAAGAAAGCCTAATATTCTCCAATTTTATACTATGAGTGAAATTACAAATTTACCTTTTATGATTGTGTTTCCCTATTTTCTGAAGTGTGTGCTTTCAAAATGTGTGCCTGTGTGTGTATTAGTCATCAAGATCTCTTTTGAAAGATTAGACTCTGTTACACCAGGGAATATAAAATACCAAGCAGTTGTTTTGAGGAAAGGCACATCCAAAATGATGCTCACACTCAGATCTGAGACACAACCATCAGCAAGACATTATAAAGAGTTCTAATGTGCAATTAAATCATATTTGCATATTTTGTGTGTTTGCACGCATGTGCATGAGAGTGTGTTTTGCTGGAAAGCGTGCGTACCCTATACACTAATACTTTGGAAATATAGTTGCCGCATGTACAGTTTTAGAATGGTTTGCCAAGTTTTATTCAACAGCCTCATGATTTTTAAATGACAAATATTTGCTTGGAGGCTGACAACTTCTATGCCAAGTTTCAATCCAAATTGCCCACTGCAATATCTGAGTTAAAGAGCCATGAAAAATGAAATATATACTGTAAAGTAAGGAGGAAAAAAGTTAGCTTTTGCAGTTTTGCCAGGTGAGTACTTAAATAGTTGATTCTAAGCTTGCTACGGTAATTTACAATTACAATTACCTGCTACAATCTGTATATTGAATGATGCCATTTAGGAAAGAGTTTTATCTGATTGCAAGTAGCACTTAAAAAAGACGCTTTTACATATCACACCGTTCAAAGTTGTAACTATCAAGATCTGATCCAAAGCCTTTTGAAAGAAAGAGATCAGTTAACTTTAAGAGCTCTGGGTTGCACCTGAATGACAGTAAAAAATAGATTTTTTTCCTCTACTTAAAAGTAATGCAGACTCACCTTTTAAGTTTTGTAGGTTAAATTCTATCCGGATTATCATGAGCTAAGACCTAAGGATCTTTGGTGTGCCATGAGCTCTATAATATTAAACCTCTTCATAACATTAATTCCTCATTGAAAATTCTCCTGTTCTTCAGTGGTCACAGGAAGTTGAGCTAGAAATAGAGCCTATAGTCTTTAGGATTTTTTGCCTGCGTAGATCTATGGTAGAAAAATTCACATGTAGTCTCAGTCACATCTACATTTTGATAAAACAACCCTGTAATTGTATTGCTGTAACCCTAGTCTTTTATCCCATATGGCTCTTAGCAGAATTTTTTTCCGTGATAGCAAAAATACAGAATGAGTCTCACTTGCTTATACCATAGCACTACAATTATCTCCTTGCAGTACAGAAGGCACTGCCAATCACCCCTACTGATAGCCATGCTTAGAGGTTAGGTTGGGAGCACTTAGAGAATAGAGACTGTATCGTCCCCTGCCTGCCATAGTCCCTGCAGTGAATTGATCACACTTGATTACAATATATGAAATCCCAGCCTGCAATATAGCAGTTATGTCGCAAAGCTTGTATGTAATCAGGGGAAAAATCCAAGTGTCTTGCTGCTTCACAGTAGGGTTGAAGGTAGAACAGAAAATCTAGGTAGTCTGGAGGCAGACAGGGAGGTTCAGAGGTTAGACCAAGCTGGAGATGTGCCTTTTTCCATGTCTGCCCCAACAGAAATCCCTAGACAAGCTAATAGCCTGAAACTGCACAATATTTTCTGCTTTTGCACAAGAAAAGGAGTGTTCAAGGAAAGGCACTGTGTGATGGAGTAATATACCATGCCAACAAAGGAGACACATGATGATATAATGAGGATGATAACCATGGCAGAATTGTTGTAGAGTAACAAATTGCCATGAGGCAGTTTGGAGCTGCAGTCAATGTTTTGGTCCTGCAGAAAAATTGGGAGAAATCATCTGCCTGCAACAGTATACCTTAAATCAGTTTAAAGATACTGGCAAGATCTGTTTCCACAAAAAAAAATCACAGAAGTCTGTGTTGTTGTTTCATCTTCTGGTTTATTCCCCTTGATACCCTGGTGGTTGCCTACCTCCATCACCTGATGTTGTATTTCCACACTTCTGTTTATAGTTTCTTTCTTGCACTTCACCTGGGCAGCTATACAGCTCAGGTAGAGCAACTTTTTCTTTGGTGAAAGGTTTTGGTCATGATAAAAATCTCTCATTTGGTTTCAATTTTTTTCTTCCAAATATATGTCAGAATCATACCATAAGAGGAATCTATGGAAAAACTTTGGCAGAAATCAGCAATTTTCAATGTACATAAATGACTAGCTAATAAATACAAAATGAATATGCTTTAGTCCACCTAATTCTTGTCTTTTGCAGTTCTTCGCTTAACTTCTTATGGTGAAAATCCAATGCTAACTGCAGAAAAATACCTTCCAGAATACAGTTAGTTATGAATTTAAGGCATACAGATTAAAAAAAATAATTATGTATGTGTGTAGGCATATCTACAATATTCTTAAATTCAGTTTGCCATTATTTAGAGGTTATTCCTTGATTATAAAGCAAAATGCACATGGTCATATAGAACCTAGTACAGAGAGCTACTGGGTAAATCTTTCAAGGTTCTGGAAATCAATGTTTATATGAATTGAAGCTGCTAAACAGCTCTTAAGATGAGGTCCTTTTTTCCTACCTTCTGTCCCACACAACTACAACCCAGTAAAGGACATCCAAATAGCAAACCAGAAGATTGCATGTAGAGCTGGAACTGCTAATATTGAGACCTGTATCAACTGCATCCCAACTTTGTATCTTGTTAAAGGGCAAAGCGCAGAAGGTCCGAGATTTTCACTGCTAGTTGACACAGGAAGAGCTCAGGTCCAGTTAATAAAGTTTGCTCTGAATGTGACTTTCTGAGAACCTTACACAAATATCGTGTATCTATTTCATCTTGTCAAAAGCTTTATCAGTGTCAAACTGCACCAGCGAGTGCCAAGATATGTAACCAGTTTTACAAATGAATAAGGTAACAGGTCCCTGCAGAGCAACAATTTCACTTTATAGACCCCACCTGAACTGAGTGAGTGCTGCATGGATGTGCTGTTTTCAGCCTGCAGCCAACATTTAAGCAATAATCCAAAGTGACAGTTTTATGACAGATCTGAGTAACTCATGAAACAATTGAAAGGATCCTTTTCTCTTTTTTGAAGTGAGATCCACATTACAGGTAATTTACAGAGGCTGAACAAAGGAAGGGCTCTCCTCAAAGAGCAACACGGTACAAAGAAATGACCAGTCCTTCCAAACGTTAAAGAGATTTAAATCAGAATGTCAATTGTCATTAACACATTTTTTATTCTAGTACTTTAGAGATCAGAATTATTAACCTGGAAGTGGCAAAGTTACCCTTCCTGGGCAGCTAATGACATCTTAACTCAGGGAGCTAATATCTCTCTACATTTCAATGTGCAGTCCTCTGCAGAGCTTAGTTAAAAGGATACATGTGTTGCTACTATGTTCAGGTCAAGCTCTCCTACTATTAAATACAAAAGCAATTTTAAAAGCAATGATATAGCTGAGATACAAGCCCATAAAAACAGAAGAATTCCCAGTTAATTCTACAACTGGCCCCTCTGCTCAGCTCTGCTGTGTCTAAACATTTCAGCCCATGGGGGACCAATAAAAGAAACTCTCCACAGTAGATGATATTACACGATCCATGTGGTCATTTGTAAACGCTGTAGTACATATAATGCACCAAGGAATTCACTGAGGTTTTTATATTAGTATCTTGTTTGGTTTGGTTTTCCCAGTTGTGCAGTAATGGATCTCCATAGATTGGATTTTTATTAGATTACTATGCTGTCCTTTTAAGGAGGTGATCCTCTCTAGAGATTGGCAAAACATGTTAGAGAAGATAATCTATCCCAAGTATCTCTGGGATCAAACTGAAAAAGAAAGACAAAGTCCTCATTTAATTCTACATCCTTAAGACATCGTAGCTAAGTCTTTGCCAGATAAATCAAGGATTTCCAGTCACGTCAACAATCTCACTTCTCTGGAATTATTAGACAAAATAAAGCACAAATGTGCAGGGTGTTTGTAGCAATTCATCTGCAAAGTTATGAATAAAGCTGAGTGCAAGTGCTCACTTAAACATTTCCCTGTGGAAAAGATTTTTTGGGGGTAAATAGAAATTAATGTCTGCTTTCCTGGAAAAAAAATTAAAATATCTGAGAACCCCAAATCTCAAACTAACGCTTGAAGTATCTTAGTAGTAATATTTTTTTTTTCTCTTTGAGAAAATGTACGTATTTTTCAATATAGAGAAAGAACCTACAGTAAGTATTAGCACAGGCTAACAAGTATTACCACAGAAGAGCACAACACCCACTAAAGCCAGTGCCCTGTGGCATATCCATTTCAGGTAAAGAAACACAGCTCAAGGAATCTTGCTTTCAGAACTAAAAGAAATTATTTTTTTTACAATATACCAACAGAGAATTACCCTTCTACCTATTAGTTTGTTTCTTCATATGCAGCCAAAGGCCTGTATGCTCCTTGCCTCATGCTGGTGGCTTTTCTTTCTGTGCCTACAGCCAAGGTTTAGCAGTCCTATAGAGGTAATGCAGTGTTGCTTTTTAACTTCTCCTTTCATTTCTGTAATCACAAACATTTTAATTATGCTATAGCAGTGACTGTATTTAAGCATGTAATAGGTATATAATGTTCTCTGGAACAAAAGATCTGAAGTCATATAATGGCATTGCACAGCGTGTAGCTCTCACATTGTTACTCAGATTTGCCGTCTAGAACAGGTTTGTTCTGTGTTCCCTCTGATTCGCACTTTGAGGCATAACAGTAAAGAGGCTTTGAGTGTGGCATGGGGAACAGGCAGGCTGGCAGAAAATCAGGGGTCTTTTCCTCCTCCAGTACTTTTCAGCATGACACCAATGCTGGCTTTGTATTAGCCCTGCAAAGCTCTCACAGCATCTGGCTGCACCCCCGGCAGGAACATGCCCAGGGCAGAGATGAGGGCTGAGCAGGAGCCCCAAGCACGCTGGGGCTGTGTCTGCGGATGCACCACAGAGCTGAGCTGCACCACAGCTCTTTCTCTGTTCCAGCGCTGCTTTGTACACCCTTCCCTGTTACCAGACATACTGACATGTAATAGCTGGCAGGGCAAAACCCAGAGATAGCTTGCCTATGATTTTTGCAACCCTGAGAGGTGGATAAGCAGGGTGGAAAAAATTTACCAGTCAATTACTTCTGTTAGTGTTGGGATGCAACAGACTATGTATTTTAATTTTCATAGCAAATTTGCTGTGTCTGATAACAGTCACTTTGACGAGTACAAAGTTCTGCATAGCCACATAGGAAAACTGCATGAGGTATTGAACTTTTTCTCACTCAACAGTTTCACGGGGAAGAGCTATAGTGGAAACTCATGTCTCAGTCTGATAATTGTTTCAGATAACTAATTGTACAGTACTTACAGACAAAATGATTAAGATAAAGAATAATGAATCTCTCTTGATGTGAAATGTTAGCTGTTTTGTGTGCTTTTTGAGATTTTTATATATTGTAGCAGTTTTTGTGGTGCATTTTTGAAAACTACATCTTTTAAAATATATGATTAACGCGGAGTACTGAGCAATAATAGAATGATGACACGCTTCTATTGTTTTATATTTTTCTTTTTTTTCTTGTTATAAAAGTTAATCCAAATTTTCTAAATGTCTTGTTTAACATAAATCTGTTTTCTTCACTTAACAATGGAGAAAACTCATCATCTTCTGTAGCATCTTGTGATTAAAGAAATTTTCAAACTCTTGCTCCCATTTGTATATCTTATTGAAGTCAGCAAGTGCTTGTAGAATGGAGTTGTAGGAACAGAATCATTAGGAGCAACAACATGATCAGCTGTTGGCAAGTCTTTTCCCTTAATGATGTACACTAAACTAAGCTGATATTATTCAGTCATGACCTTAAATTAGCAGTGATTGATGGAGATGCTGATTACAAGTGAAAAAGGTAAATGGCAAACAAGTGTCAGGTCACAAGAAATAGTTGAGAGAGTTTGGTGAATGCATTTGGCTCAAAAACATTGTCTTTTGTAAGTTTGACTGAATAGTGAAACTGTATAAATACCAGTTCAGTTCTTCATTATTATATACATTTAATGCAGTCCATACCATAGTTTCTTTGCAGTTCATTATTCAGTATAGGGAAGACTGAGTATCAGCTCTATAATCTGAGAGTTTTGCTCTTTGCAAAAGCACTTTTTTTTTTTGACAAAGAAGGATCATATTTATTAAAAATACACGGTTAAATGGCTTTTAAAATAAAATGTTCCATCTTCTCTTTCTTGTTTTAAAGAAGGCAAAAATGGAGTTTCAGTGTTAGTTGTAAGTGTGGCAAATCCAGTCCTGCAATGAATTCAAATCTGTACATTTCATAAAGGCTACTTAGGGACAAGATAGTTTTAGATCTAAGAAACATGTAAAAAATGACTCATTGTTAATAGGGTGAGCTCTTTGCATTTGGATTAGGGTTAACTGACAGTATCCAGTCACCTTTTATTCTCACAGATTCCACCGGAGGAATGCTTTGTGCTGGCCTGAAAAAGAAAGAATTAGGTGTTCCATTTATACTATTGATCTTAATAACCTCATCTCATAAATACCTACTTTATGACATCAATAAAAAGAGAATAGCAGCAACTCCTAACAATAGAAATTGTTACTTTGTAATTCAAGTATTTCATTAAGCACCTCAAAGAGACTCCATAGTGGTACAGTAGTGATATTTTATTACCAGTTTTTAAATATGTGCACAGAGAGACCATTTTTTTAAACAAGTGAAGATTCTAATTAATTGAGCACACTATAGCTTCTAGGTCCCACAGTTATCAGAGTTCTTCTTTTTCATCTCTTATCCTCCCCTTGTTCTTCATCTTGCACATTAAACAGAGCATATCCCTTTAAGGGCGTTGGTGGGTGTAGGACTAATTTTTCACTGAGCTGAATCAGGTTAAATGAAACAGAGATCATTTTCCACATTGGTCTTACCTCCCTGTTACCCTGCATTAGCACACTGCAGATGGAAGTTATCCGCTTTCAGGGGGAGGATCGAGAGATATTCCAGGCAGTCCTATTCTTTCTTTCCATAGGTGACATGACTGTTCCTGAAGCTCTCATCCACCAAACAGTTGCCACTAGGAGGAAGTGGACGTGGCACTACTGATCTCCAGTGACATCTCCTGCAAAAGCTCAGATCCTTTTAGCCTCCACCCAAGGCAGACGAAAGAAATAATAAGAAATCATACAAAAGAAGAAGAGTCAGAGTCTTCCCTAAAATGAGCATCGGAGATGGAAGGTTATGGGTTCATCACTGCACCTGAGAAGAGACAAATTATCCAGCACATCTGGCAGAACATCAGTCTCAAATCAACCCCAGGTTCTTCACAGATTACACTGCAGATAGGCCATCGCAGACTACCTGAGAAATAAATGTGAAACACTCCCTCTTCTTGTTATTTTGAAAGATATCTGGCTTATATTACACATTGATTTAGCTGCATTTTTATGTATTACTTTGTGTAGACAGATTCTTCCTGGTGAAATCCAGTATTGTCCTCCCAAAATAGCTGTTTTTTTGTATCCTTGAGAAAAGTAATGTGTATTTTATGTTTCTCATTGACCTCTTCTGTCCCCATAGAGTACTATTATTTAGAATCGAATTGAATTGAATCGAATCAAATAATTTTATTTGGAAGGGACCTACAATCATCTTCTAGTCCAACGGCTTGACCACTTCAGGGCTGATCAAAAATTAAAACATATTATTAAGGGTATTGTCCAAATGCCTCTTAAAAACCAAAGAATTAAACATTTGAACATTTGAACATGATTATCCAAAAGCCCAAGAGTATCAAATCTATATTACAGTATTGTGCCCATTAGAATTTGTCTTTTCTGGGATTATTTCATATAGGTAATTTCTAATTTATCTCACAACAGCTCTTTTCCTGTGAAGAGCCAAGGGGATAGTACAAGTGTGTAAGGTGTAAAATAACATATTTTTTTCTTTCTTCTTTTATTCAAAATGGCAGAACAATAATGTGGACCAGAGGGGAAAAATAATGCCAAATGGTCAGTATTGAACTGCTGTGTCCTATTCAAGTCACTTCTTCCTTTGGGAGAAACAATGACTCCAAATTATTTCTGTTTGCAAATAGGTGGCATGACTGTTCTTTGAAGAAATTACTTAAAAGCCTGTTATTTCAACTGTCTTCATTTGGACTTTGTAAAAACCCTTTGTAATGGTAGCTTTAAAGTGCAAGACTCCTAATTTGAGCCTTTGCCTCTCCAAATTCTACCACTTTATTTCATGTCCACAATTAATCCAGCTACCTCTGTCAACTGAAACATCTCTAAATTGTCTTCTGCTTCCAGAATACTATACTAATTAGCAATGGAACTAAATATATTTTCTCTGTTTTCAACTTTTCATTAGAAACTTGCTCTCATTTTTATTTCTCTGACACTACGTGCCACTGAGTGTGATATGTGATGCTGTCACCACTCAGTAAATTCACCCTTTTTTTTCGTACTCCAGTGATTTAAACATATTTTAAAAAGGCATTCTGGTAGCTGAGTATATGTCTCAAAATTCCTTTAAAACACGTTTCTAACTCAAAAACCTTGTCTGGTTTTGCAAACAACTTTCCAACACGAAATTCAAGAAAACCTAGCACTGAGTTTTCAAGTACTCAGCACATCCAATGAGTGCCAGCTTTTCAATAATACTCAGAATTCATAATGAAGCACAGATTTTCAGAAGGTATTGGTTCCTTTTTGTGCCCCAAAATAAACTCAATGTGTTGGAAGTTGAGCTCCCCAAAAGTCTGTCCTTGATTTCGGATGCTACTTGCTTGCAAGCTGCCTCCTGAGCACGTTGTGCTTGATGGTTTTAATAGTCCAGAAAAGGTTTGTGAGCTTGATAGCTCTTAACATCTGCAAATAAATACAGAGAGAACTTGTTTTTAACCTGTAAAATACTTAATGAACCAAATAATTTCCTTTCAGGCATGATAGTAGGACTAAAAGATATGAACATTTGATGTTTTATGGTCTCCAATTTTCCAATTAGAGGTCTGTCGTAGGCACCAAATTGAACAATAAACTACTTCCTATTTTACATTCATGTAAAATATAAAAATCTAGTAGTAAACTCATAAGGAGAGATCCCTTTGGGAGGAACATTAACTTCAACAAATATTTCTGTTTGCAGTTGTGTGGCATGATTGTTCTTTGAAGAACGATCAAGTTCAAGCTTTGAAGAAGAATCAAGTGAAAATGTCATGACACTTGTTATCAGCTTCTGGAAGCTGAATTCA
>NW_009733373.1:123434-195621 GCF_000703405.1 Apaloderma vittatum
GAAAGTAAGAGTAAGGAGAAGAAAAGTTGATTTTTGTTTTGTCTTTTGGCATAAAGGTACTGAATCATCAAGACCTTTAACTAGATACCTATCTTTAAGACTGTGTGTTCTTTTTTAAGTTGGTAGATTTATTTCTACACTGGGAAAGTAAGACTATGTGTAAATATTTCATTTTCACACACCAGCTACAAAAAAAGTAGCTACCAGACCTTAGCAGGTTATTTGTAGGACCAAAATTATCTTTTTAATTTCGCTGTATGGTCAATGAGAAAAGCCTTTTTCATCAGAATGTGAACCAGATCTTTGAGATGCTGAGGAAAGAAGCACCGAGGGCCAGCCGTTACCAAAAAAAATCAGTGCAATTCCCAATTTTCTGCTGTTCTTTGAGCTGAAGATGGCTTTTTCTGTGAGATCATTGACATCTCTCTTCAGTTGCAATCTAGAGTGTGGAGTGCGCTTCTGGGAGTAAGCACCTAACAGTCATATTTTTAAGACAGTGGCTTGGATAAGCAATTAAAACTCATCTTTTTTTCCCATATATGTTTCAAGTGAAATCAGCTGGGTTTTCCACAGAACTCCCTCTGGTAGCTCTTCAGGTAGCAATGGGTGGGAATACTCTGGTAAAAAAAAATAACACCTAATAGTTTACTGGTTTAAATTTCATTATTAACCTTGGAACAATCTGCAATTCAGTGGTCAGCAGTGAAGTTTGACATGAATAAAATGTGGGTAACAAAGTCAGAGGTTAATTCTATTTGATTCTACCTATAAAGATGGGGAGGAATATGTTGTGATAACAAATCCACAATTTTTCTTTTGAATAGTTTCAGTGTAATTAAACTGGTGTTAAATAATCACTTAAGACATTGATATAATCACTTAAATAATCGCTTAAGACATAAGACATCACTTAACAATTAAATGACGTTTCTGAGCAGTAGTTTCTTGTAATAAGACACAGTTTAGTGGTGTTATTTTCTGACTCTAATAGGTAGTCTTTTTCTGCAATATCTCATTTGTTTATTGCTATTATAACTTTGCTAAAAACAGAGGACTCCTCACGCATCCTACAGGATCCAGCATCTAAAATACAGATATTTGTATATATATGTGTTTTTTGGAGAAAGGAAAAGGCCTTCCTCAGATATATAAAGCTTTATGTTGTGGTTTTTAATCAATAAATGTCTGTCTCCCTGTTTACCTTTACATTTATCACTTATATATTGTTACTTCTCATAACATTCGAATGCTCTCTACTTAAAATTAATGTTAGTAGGCTTCCTCAAGACTTTGCCTCTACTGGATTTTTTTTTTTTTTTTTTAAAAATACAGATTTCATGGGCCAAATCTTCCTACCTTTCTGGGTTTTTTTTTAGATGCAGTTATTACTTTATTACTGTCTCATGGATTCCTCAGGAGATTTTATTTCTAAACAAGTTTAATAAAATTTTTTAAGGTAGCTCAGAAGAAACCCTGGCAGCATGATAGACCATGACATTGATATTAATGAGCTCAACTCTTTAAGAGATTTTATTTTGGCAGAAAGATTTATGACAAAATGTTCCTCAGATCACCTGGTCCTCCTTTTTTTCAAAATTTCTGAAAATATTTCATTTTAGACTTTTTATTATGTTTCTGTAGCACCTAAGATGGTAAGCAAGAAAGGATGGAAGTATGCCAGGCAATATGTGACTGCAGTGTTGGTGCCTTCTGCATCACGGGGCAGTTTCTGAGGGTGAGAGAGATGGGACTGCTGCTACTTGTGTCCCTGTCCATGGCAGGGTGGTTAGAACTAGATGATCTTTAAGGTCTCTTCCAACTCAAACTATTTTATTTTTCTATGATTCTATGATTGATTCTATGATTCTGGGACTGCTGATCTTTCTCTCTTCTCAGGAGGGCAGAAGTGGTGTGCAGCCAGGCTAGCATGAATGGAAGCGTACTGGTTTGTACGGAGAAGTCTGATGCATGTTATTTCCATCACTGGAAGAAGGAGGAAAAAAACCAACTTTAAATTTCATAAAAAGCTATTGATTTTCTTCTTTTCTTCAGTAACACAAGCCAGTGTATTCATAAGCTCGCTGTTGGTGTGGAGAAGTATGGACTGCCAAACTCTCTTTTGGGAAGGCAGAGGAGTGCTTTCTCGAAAAACTCTCCTGCTTTGCTGACCAGCTTTGGCAGAATGTGAAGTGCTTTCAGTAGTGATGAAGACATTCAGCATCTGGCAGAAAGCATCCAGCACTTCACAGAATGGTATCCCTCATTAAAAAAAGATAGCTGTGCCATAAAGTAAGATTGAAAACCCGTTCTTCCAGACTGATGTCAAATCAATGGATGTATTGCCAAAGTGAACATGAGATCGTGATTCTTGAAAGCACCCAGGATCGGTCCAGCTCAGTTGCAAATTTCACAGTAAAAATCTCTCTCTGGAATTCACTTAACATAAAATCATAGAATGGCATAGGCTGGAAGGGACCTTAGAGATCATCTAGTCCAGCCTTCCTGTCATGGGCAGGGACGCCACCTCTCGACTAGACCAAGCAACACATGGGGACCAAGCGGGAAACTCTTCCAGAATTTTGATCTTATTTGGGTTTTTCAGTAGGGCCTAAGGGACCTAACATCTCACTTTATAGCAGTGTTTACTGAGAATGAAGCACCTGTTTCCATCAGACACTTTTAAATATTCTTTTCTAGGAATAATCCAAAACCTATGTGGAGCCATTGTATGATCCCCATGGGTTTCCACAGGCTTTGCATCAACACCTCATTTCACAACTCAGTGCTATTTCCTGTTTTGAAGACTTATATTAGATTTCCTGTTGCAAACACTTGCCACTAAAATAGCTATTCTTTCAAGAGACAGCAGCAACAGTCTTAGAATGGAGAGATGTTTAACAAAAATGACTTACAAAGGTGTGTTCAAGGTATTGGACCAGAGCCTTGGTTGACACAAATCAGAATAATTTCATTCCAATCAACTCAACTGTGGTGCTTACAACACTGAGGATCTGGCTCTTAGAATTTTCTTCCTCTCTGGATCATATTTATTCACCTAAGTTGAAAGCGAGCAGGGATTTTCTCCTTTAAATAGAAACCTCATAGATCTCATCAATCCAAACTCAGCAAGGGAGAGAAGAGCATGAAGGGATGCCCTACAGAAAACCTCTCATATTTGGCAAAATATTTTTAGCAAGGAAACAGAATAATCCTCTCAGCTCTCCTCCATCACCTCTGCCTCTAATTGCAATGGATAATATCCTGGAGAAAGCAAAGACATTCCTCAGCTCATAGAAGGTAGTTTTGTTTCCCTGCTGGCTGCATTTCTGTAGAAATTAAAATTGTGCCCCTTAGTTGCCCATCCTGAAAAAGAAACAGCTGCTTTGATGTGCAATTGGATCCTAATCTGTCTGGGATCCTGATGTTCTTGTTGAAAGGGGATAAAATCTTTGGGGAGTGTGGTAGAAGAAACTGTTCCAGAAGCAGAGTCAACACACCTATTCTCCCTTGCTGCAGCTTTTTTTCCAGCAATAGCAGGGTCGTTCACTGCTCAAATGTCTGATTACTCTGAATATAACAAAAGGTTTAGTTTCCTTGGGAGTCCAAATAGCCAAGTATGTGGCTGCATGTGCTGTTCTTACTCATAAATGCAAATGCTAACCTATAAATCTTTCTTTTTACAGTACTGTAATAACATTCTATCTATTTAGCCTAGTACAATACCATCACAATAGCTTTTTCATTGTACTGCATTCATATTAGACTAATATAATGAGATGCTACCACAATACCATGAAATAAAACGATGTTCTTGACGTATTTCCAAAACATTTGAACACTGTTTCCAAATCGACCTTGTGAATAAATTAAATCATAGCTTGCAAAAACGTCCTCTAGCATTTTCAGAATGTATGCAAATGCAAGCTCGAATGTTTACATGTTTCTTACAGTGTCTGGGATTATACAGCATATTTGTGCACATGAGTGTTGTCTCTGGATGTATTTGTCATTTGTGCTCAGTGGCTTGCACAGAATTCTAGCATGATTTGCCCTTCAAGTTGTCCAATTCTTCCTCCTCTCTCTGATGACCTGCATATTAAACTTCTCTTCTGTAAGACTTCAGATTTCAGTGGCCCTTTCCAATTGTCATATGCATTATAGTCACTCAGAAACCTTTCAGCACTGTTTGTTCAATACCTACCCTGACATAGAACGCCTCTGAATCATTCTGTGTCTTTGACTGCAGATTTCTAAAGGATACTTTCTTCAAAGGATCTATATACATATGTATAAAAATACATATACATATATATCTTTCAGGCTCCCACATTGGAGAGGTGGTTCAACATAGTGGCAGAAGACTGAAAATTGGAAGACACTTTGGTAATTCTATTTTTAAAAGAAAAAAAAAAGCCAAGATCACAACTGATTGAAAAAGGAAATTTTGTTTGCCTGGGGGCAATTATTTGCAAGTTCTTAGTAGTTAATCTCTCATTATTGGTAGACCCATAAATATTTCTCCTGGTGATGTGCTCCTCCCTCCTTTAGAAATTACCCAATCATGGTATGCTGTAGAGTGAAAATTAACTTGATTTTTACCATCATTTTCCCAATATCTGTAGATCTCATTTAGGGGTCATCAAGGATGCGTGGATCATGGGCTGTAAGCTCAATATAGATTTGTGGTTAATAATGTCCAAGGGATCATTATGACAGCATTGTTGTCCTACATAACATAGAATGAGGAATATTTTTCAGCCATTTCTGTTTCAAACACACAACCTTTGGCTTAGCTGCACTGTAATTTTCAGAAAGATAGCTGCTGATTGTAATAAGTCCTGCTTCAAAATGAACCCCCTAAGTGGAAAGATCTTGCAGGAAGCCTCAAAAGACTTCTTCCATTGATACACTAGCACTTATCTTTTCAATGCTCCCATTGAGGCACCTAAACTAAACCTCAATGATTTATCTTTACTGACTTTAATGGGCCTTACAAAGCTAAAGTAATACATTGTGAATTTCAACCAGTGAATTCTCTTACACTGTAAAAATGCACTGCAGACCCAGTTGACTTTCCCCAAGATATACTGGCGTCATTTCTCTGAGTTGCTGTTGACTGGCAATAACAGGTGGGTTGCTTCTAAATGCTCCTCTTGATAGATGCTATTTTACTTGACCTTTCTGAAGAGGAAATGGTGCATATGTTTATGAGGAACACTCTGACACTGTTTCATGGGAGAACGTGCATTGTTTATACAATGACAATGGGAAATTTTCCACTAAGCACTTTGCCAAAAAGTAATTAAGGTTGACTATATGTTTTGCTTGCCTGTTTTTCCAACAGCATGGAAATTTTCATCTTCCTGGTGGTCACATCCATAGCAGAATCTTAAAAAATCTTGTATCTTTTTAGACAACCTGCTACTTGAAGCGTGTAATAATACACAACTCATGTAATAATACACAACTAAGGAAATATTCACAGTATATGCATTTAGAGCTTCAAAAAACCTGGCCAAAATCAGTCATATAATTAAAGCAGAACTGAATTTTGTATTTTAAGTTTCTGTGCACATGTATTTTACACTAAATGAAATAATCTGGTAAATGCCTGTTCTATCTTCTCTCCGCCCAGAGGTGAAAATGAGATGTGTTGGTACAAATGTAGAGCTGAATCTGGAGATCTATGGTCAGTTCTTCAGTTTACTCCTGATTTACATTGTGATCTTGAGTAAATCAGTTCTCTGATCTTTCTTAGTTGTAAAAGAAGGATGCTTAGACTTTACAGAACACCTTAAGATCAGATGAAGACACTGCATATGACCTTATAGTTATTGTTTATAATAACACAGGAAAATCCATGGGATTTGGTTTGCCTGTAATATTTGGGAAAAGGAACTTCAAGTAAATGTGTTTCTAATTGCAAGCCACTTTTTTTTTTTTTTTTTTCTTCAGCAAATGTAGCTGTCCGGCTGGACAACTGCTTCAAATGATCTGGTGACTACCCTTCATATGTCGTCCTTGAGTCCAGTTTACAACAATTGGTTCGCTTGGACACCTGCTGTCTTTTTCTTCCCCTTCCTGCAGTTTCTGTTTGGGATCCATACAATCCAAAGACAACCCTCTGTTTTTCCTCCGTTTAGCAATTTGTCATGCATCGATGCATTAATTACAGAAACAATGCACAGTAAGATTATATTGATTGTACCATGGCAAGAAATGCAGGGTGGAGAATAGTGACGCTGTGTCTGCAGGAACAGTACAGGAGACACAGGAGACCGGATCCAGCAGCAACACAGAGACATAGCAGATGGGAAAAGACAACAAGACCTCGGTCCTGCTACTTGGTCCTTGAAGTATGATGGACCACTGTGTGCAAACCACCCCCTCTGGATGTCAGTGAGGCTTGTCTCAACTACACGGGGCCACCCACACACATGCAAACCAGAGAGAGGGGCTGCCAGCAGTGAACAGAGGTGCTAATGCACAATATATGGGTTGACAGTGCTAAAGGCACTGTGGCACTGTGGGCAGCAATTCTGCTCAGTTATTGCTCCCTGCCTTGTAACTGGGAGGATTCATTCTCTGAAAAAGGGAAGCCCTAATGCAAGAGCTAATCATCCAGTAAATATATTCTTGAATGAGTGCTTGTACACTTAAAGAAAGGGAGAGCAGCAATTAGCCCCACACACTCCAGAGCATTTTGTCCTGTGCACCAAAACTTACTTTCTCCCAGTAAAATCTCTTTGCCAGAATTTCCCTCCATACAAGGACAATATTCTTTATTCACAAAAACAGTCAGGCCTCCGATTTCTGCTTACCCTGCAGACCCTGATCTGAGACTAATGCAGACTTTAAGATTCCTTTCAAAGAGCTGGCTTCCCATTTGAAGAAATTATGCCCCCTTATCATTGATCCAGACCAGATTGGTTTTATTAAAAACAGAAGTTCCTCCCACGGCATGGGGCGATTATTTAGCACTATGCATTTTTCCTGTAAATACCATGAAGAGCTGTTAGCCCTCAGTCTGCACATGAAAAATGCTGGAGATACTGCAAAAAAATAATAAAAAGCTGAGTTTAATGTAATATCTTGAAGTTCTTCAAGTTTGAGAGGATTTTTTATACAATGGTTAAAAGAAAACCTATATGATCTCTCTTCCTCCGTGTATACTAACATTATTCACATTACAGTAGCATCTGACAGTCCCAACTGACTTCAGCACCCCAGTGAGCTAGACACGGCATACACATAATAAGAGACAGTCCAGTGCTCAAAGAATATAAGAGAAAATCTTTGCTCAGTGAAGTTAATGGCAAAACTCCCATAAACCAGTGGGGCCAGGATTCAAACTTACAGCCAAATTAGTCAAGACAGACAAAGGGTGGATGGGAGAAACTGAGACCTGCAGAGATCTGAATCTGAGACCTGCACTGAATCATCTATATCAAAACACAGCTGTAACAGAAGAGCAACCATTCCTCAGCAGAAGAACAACCTTTCAAGTATCCTGTCTCTGGCAGGGGCAGTAATGAAAGCATAGCAAAGCATAGGAAAAAAAGCAACTATGAAGAGATCTTTCCTTGGTACATCGTTTCAGTTTCTGTACTGAGATTTGATGAGATTTGAAATCCCCCAGGTCATTCAGACCATGGTGTTTAAAGGATAGGTTCTCTGCATGAGTCTAAACCCTCTCTGGACCCATAATACACCTCTGGCCTTGTCACCTTCTATATGGGAACTTTGGCACCTCTGCTGAGAAGCGGAGCTTAAATGTGCACAAGGTCACACGGGCATTGATGAGCTAGGCTGGAACTGAACTTCCTGCATTGTAGGAATAACTCTTTACGTTCACCACAAAGGCATCCTTTCTTTCATCTCATTTCCAAAGCAATACTGGCAAATAAGATATAGCTCTGTTACTTGCTTTTAATGGTAGAACCTTCTGACTGGGTTAAAAGATGAAATGCTTTCATTTCCCTAGCACATCTCACATCAACAGTTGTTTACAGTTGTGGCAGCATGCACAGGAATTAACCATTAAAAGAATTTTAATGAACTATTTGTGTCAACACTGTTTGACAACAGCATTATTTCCTTTCCAGCCTTCTAAATGCCCAGTGAGTTTAATTTCATGGAATACTGTCTCATTGAGGAGCACACTATCACAGAGCACAACTTTTTCTTTCCTCCTGCACACACTTCTGATCTTACACTATTCCATGCCACTGTTGCCTGACAGCAACTCAAGCTGTAATAGGGTCCATTGTACTAGATACTGTACAAATGAATGGGAAAAGGTGGATATGGCATGGGAAGCCTAATGTGAAGCAATAGATTCACACAGTAGGCTGGTGATAGGGCCAGGAGTAATTAGAGTATCTCTGAGTTACAATCCAGTATTTTGTCCACAAGATCCTGTTTCACTTTGTGTTGGTCTTCTCTGCTTTTCTCAGTCCTTCACTGAATGGACAGAAGGAATGGGATGTACTCCTCTTGAGATGGAGACACCACTTTGTATAGTTAGTGTTGTTATCCAACATGACCCAGCTGGGCTAAATTAATCTCAGAGTGTTTCTTGTATCCATTCCTTCAAGCAGGGTGCCTATTTTGTAAATTGAGATCAGGCTTCACTGAGGGATGAAGCTGCCTCTTTGAAGGCCAAGGAGAAGAGATTAGGTAAGAAGTTTGATATTTTGGGTTTATGGTGTCTTCTGCCTTCCATAACATTATGTCTATTACACATTTATATATATATATTTATGTATAATCTGAGGCCATTTGATCAGACCTAGAAAGATGGGCTAGCCTTCTCCATGATCAACTGTTTGATAGGAATATAAATACAATAGGGCCTAGTAACCATATTTTCTTTAAACTATCCAGTTCCCTTTTTATTTGCATTACTAAAATGCCTGCTTCCCTCTTTCTTGCAGCAAGCTGAGGACCAAAACATGGAGACTTTTCCACTGTTTTGCCATGCCACATATAAAATTATATTATTTCACGTGCCAGTTTGAAACAGATCTTCTATAGATTTATGGCAGAGATGGGCTAATGTCACACAGAGCACTTGGTACTACGTTTTTTATATGACTGGGTTTGCTGATACTTCCATTGAATGACCTCTCCTATTTAGCCGTATGACACTTAATAATCTCACTGCTTGAAATAATGTCAGAAGATTCTGTTAACGGTAGAGCAGTCCCACATTGTAAGTTTGAGACAGCTCATTTGCTCACAGTCCCTGCAGCACACTTCCATCCAGACATTGCCCATTATGTATAATCATCTGGGAGTAAAGCAGGCTCAGCGCAATATTTGGGATCGTGTAATGGAAAGTGAGATTCATATGGATGTAGTGCTAAAATGCTCATGTACTTGGGCTGAATATGGAAAACCGGACAGCATCAGAGGAGACCTATAACCTGTAACTTGCACTTGGCTACCATTTATTACTTACACAGAGAGGGAAGCTGTAGTTTAAACCTTGGCTCTGTGCTCATTAATGCCAGACCTGTGCACAACTGGATCATCCTCTATACAAAACGTGATTTGGCTCAGGTATGAGAACTTGACAGTATTTATGTCAAATTAATCAAAGCATACAGTATAGTGTTTATCCTGGCCTGATGACGGCTGCCGGAAGACAGATGATAGCTGATCCAGCAGAAAATTATGCTTTTGAAATATATCAAACAAGTGTGAATTGGCCAAATGAGTTTGTACTAGTTCTGAGTTTTGCCTGAAGTGGCAATAGCATTTTTGATCTATTAAGTATGCCCCTAAAACTGTTTTTTGCCAAACTGTTTTTTCACAAAAAAATAGACTTTTCCATTTTCAACTTATGTATGCAGAAGTGAAGCTGCATATGAAAAAATATGCATTTGCTGCCTTGCAATTAAGTGCAACTAAGCAAAATAAAAAAATAATAAAAAAAAGATAGGTATTTTTATTTAGGTAATTACATTTTCCATCCTATATTTACCTATTAGATGCTAGTGAAAAAAAAAACGGGGGAAGCAATCATACCTACTACACTCATAATGAAAAAATAAGTTCTTCCATAAGTAATGGAACAAGTTTAGTCTGTCTTTCAATATATAGGAAGATAAAAATATTTGGTCTGCTCAACTTCTTGTTGCTTGTCACACTGTAATAGTTTCTCTCTTTATTTTATCCCTTGTGAGGAAAAAAGCATCACAAGCTGTTGTTGGTCAGCCAGTTGCCCATTGCCATACAAACTAGACAACGAACTGGTTTGGTCTCTTTTTTCTTTACTGGAGACATCAGTTTTAGTTTCCTCTATCTACTGATTTTCATGAGTATATTGGAACCTAAGCATTTTTATGATTTTGCGTGTGATTGAAATTAGTCAATGTTTTTATTCAGGGAAAAAGCTATTCAAGGGTGGGGACAGACAGCCAGCCCACCCACAGAGTCATATCAGTCTTCTTTCTTCAAGGAAACAAGACTAAAAAAAACCAGAATGATGTTACAGTGTCTAGAATAATAACTAAGTTACGAATGGAATGAGTTCAGTTAACAACACTGTGACCCTGGAAAAGATTCACAAATGTACATAGCAAGGTATTTTTCACCTAGCTTTTGGTGTCAGGTTCCAGGAATTGCAAACCAGCACTATACAGTGTTTGAAAAGACTCAGGTGCTTCAGGACTGGACTTCACATCCACTGACACAAAGAGGAGTCTAACTAGAAATATAACTGAGATATTTGATTTAGAAGTGCAGTCACTGTAGTCCTCCTACCCATGCAACTACTGTAGTCTTCCTGTCCATAAGCAGAAAGACAGGTACCTGTGTAAAAGACAATTTTCTTTGCTGTTGATCAAAAGTTGAATTTCCCTCTGAAGACAGTCGACTTTCTTCATCAGTTATATAAGAAATTTAGAGTGACTTTGCCTCTGACATTCAGTTAATTGCTGAAATAAGATAAGATGGAGCCAGCCCAGAATGGGGCCAATGAAGATAGCCAACCACATAGAATGACAAAGGAAAAAGTGGTGGCAGATCCCACTTATCTCCACAGTTTTGCTGCCCACCTTGCGAATCCCCACTCTGTGAGGCTGGGATTCATGGAGCAATACTTTTACCTGCCCTTCCTTTCTCTGTGAATGACAGATTTGCTGTGATCTTTTCAAACAAATCAGGGAGTGGAGAGAGCTTAAAGGGGTTAGAGTTGCTGGTGAGTAACAGAGTATGGAGCTAAGGAAATTTGGCCTCAAATCTCCCATCCAAATGACATGTTTCATGACCAAAAACGTACCCCTTCATGAAGGTCTCTTGACAAAACTTTTCCAACATGGTGCATGAGGCATATTCATATAACAACATTGGAGCCCTGTAGTCTGAGTTAAAAGGTCCATAAGGAATTGAACTGGGCTGATACTACATATGCCTGACATAATGCTTCCTCTGAGTCTTATAATATAATCTGATATGAGTGAAAAAAAGATAAAATATTAACACCCTCCTATTGTCATTTTTTAAAGTGACTTAAAACTTTCTGTAGATTAATCCCATTTGTAAGGCTCGTAGGGTTGGAAAAGTAAAGGAAGAGGACAAAACGTAAGGTGGAAGTAAACCTCTGGGTTATTTCCTTATTTGATCTTTCCCAGATTTACCTTTTTGTTTGCAGGGATGCACAAGACTGATTAGACTCACTTGTCATTTACCCTCATGAAAAAGTACCTAAGAAGCAGAGTTATAGCAGACATGCACGTATTGGGGAATGCAGAAGATTATATATATAAAGATGTTTGGAGGCAGGGCATTATGCTGAGCTTTATCTTCAACAGTGATTCAGAGGTACAAAAAAACAATGACACACTGTTCACAAGACCTATTTTTTCCACATAATTATATTTTTTTCCTCTTTCAGCGAGAATTAAGAGTGCTCTTTCTTTTTTGTCTTCTGCTCCTGTCAACTTGAGTTGTTGAAAGGTGCCAGATTGGCTCTGATGGAGATTAAAATCCTTTAATTACCCACCAAACAGGTTATGTGCGGACAGCATAAGTGTAAGCTTCCTCATGCCACCCTGCCGGTGCATGCAAGGCAGATCCTGAGGCCTGAGAAAGAGCCTGCCAGTCTTGCCGAGTGAAAGAAAAGCACAAGACCAGATCTGCACCTGGTGAAAACTGACATTACTCAAAAAACCTGTGTGGCTTTAAGCTCTGTATCTTTGATTTGATCTAGATATTCAGGGGAAGAAATAATCAGTGGAAATTAGGTCTCTGTAAAAATGATTGGTTATTTCCAAGTAGAAAACCGACTGATACCACTTAAATATATTAGGTTGCAGATAGTCTTACTGTATTTGCTTAAATATTAATGCAGCATGTCTCTAACATTTGAATTTGAAGTACCTTCCATCTTTTTATCAGTCTCTGTAAAATAGTACTTCCTTAAATTCTTCTTATATATATTCCCACTTTACTTAAACCTAAATCCTCTAGTTCTGGTCTCTTCAGCAAACTCAAATAGATCATCAAGCTTAATTTTATAATAATCTTCAGCTAGTTTAAATACCTCAGTCATGTCACCTCTTAATCATCTTTATTATTCTTCCAAGACTGAGTAATTCTTTCCTCATATGTAAACTCTTCCATTCTATTTATCAACTCAGTTTCTCTGCACTCTGCTGTCTTGGTTTCCATTTTCCTTCATACACATTGACCTTATCTAAACAGCATGGGCCAAATTCTAATCTCAGTCATGGCACTCTAAATCCGGAGTAAGTGACTTCAGTGACTCTGGTTTTGATTTGATGTCAATGGATTTGCTTCAGATTTATACTGCTATAACTAAGCTCACAAACTAGCATTATGATGTTTAAAACTCAAATCTCAAAATATCCTTGTGTTTTTGTTATGCACTCTCTTTTGAGTCCAATTAGCATTCTCTTGACCTGCTTTTTTTAAAAAAAAAATCCTATGGGGAATTTAAGTGGAGGGATCATTTTTCTTCTTTTCTGCCAGGTTTGATGCTTATTCAGTTCTTGAAGTCCATGCTAGTAAAGGACCACCTGAAGTAATGTGAATATCTTATGTGGAAGTTAATGTCTTTTCATATGAGAGTTTCATTCCAAGTTTGCAAAATAAACTCTTGGGAAGGAAGGATCATCACAAGTTATAATATCTTCTCTTTTACCTACACAGATTTTCTGGGATTTACTTCCTTACATGAAGATATATATCAGCCCACTCTCTCCCAGAATGGCCTAAACTTGAGAAAGCAATTCAGGACAGATTTGTTATCATAGTATAATTCAGATATTATACTGGCAAGTGGGTTTAGGAACTAGTAACTAGAACAGACTGGCAAGAAATCTAATTTTTGAAGGCTACAGGTGTGCCAGGACTTTCTTCTCCTTGCTTCATGCTCTGCTTTTTCTAATTTGTTATTCATACTTCATGTAAAAAAACCCCAACCCACTTGGTTTTAGTCCATCCTCTTTAAACATGCATATCTACCATACAAATCACCATAACCTCCAGAAGGGTGAATTGACTCTGACATGTTTATATGATGGCATAGTCTGAACCTCAAAAGGAATTTACAGAAAATTGAAACGTCACACATCAAATTTTTGCAAAAGCAGATTCCCAACTGAAAAAATAGAGCAGCAAATCTTATTTAATCAAGAAGATCTTTTCCTAACATTTTCTGGAGGTTTTAAGAAGAAATATATTTTTTAATATTATCAGCCCCTTCAGTGTTGTCTTCCTATCTAACCACTTGATGGTAACAGCCTATTGAAGGAGGTTTGGCAATCCTGCTCTTCGCTCTCTGTTGAGTTCCTTCTATTTAGTAGGAAGCTAAGAATTTCCTTAATCTCAGTTTGTGCCCCAAAGGTAAGTAGAGTATTTCATTCAGAGCTGTGTGCTGGGATAGAGTATAACCTCTGGAAGAAGTTCAGAATAAAACCAATAACTCTGCTTACACTAGCATTACAGGCTTCCTCATAAACTTGGAATTTCCTAAGAAGACACAGAGCTTCTGGGGGTCCTGAGAAACCTCATGCTTTAGACACACAGTTACTTTACAAATAGCTGAAACAGATTCAAGAATTTCTTCCTGATTCTCTCCAAATGATTTATTATTGCCCCTCTTAAGAGCTTACCTCTCATGAGACAGGGCTGGTAGAAAAAATTGGAAAAGACCTCACTGACTTCAAGGTGAAAGCACCTGTGCTAACTTACACTACTGCCTGAGCCAGACTCACTGATCTGAGTGCTGACAAATTTGCATGATGGTGTCTTCCACTAAGGCCATGACACGGACAGTCACTGACAGCTGATAAGTGTAGTTGCACTGTTGGACTTGAGATTGCCCACGAGAAATCAGGTTGTTCTTCTCCCTTCCACAGAAACCTGCCCTGATCACTGAAACCCTGCTTTATGCTCCTAAGAAACGAGGTATTTCTAAGTATGGCTGATTTTACATCTATATATTCTTTCACCTCACGGACCCACTAAGTGTTTTACCTACTAAAGGGAATCACTTTGCCAATCCACTGCTAAGGAGAAACATGACAACTCGTTAACAATGCACACCGATATAGCACAACACCTGCCGTCTTCAGATGAAAAAAAAAATAAAAAATCTTAGATCCAAATGAAGCTTTAGGGAGTTATTTTTTTAAGTAGGGAGAATGCAATTACTCAAACTTCATCACTGTTCTACCCAATGATTTTTAATTACCTTACTTTTATGTCTCTTGTGCAACTGCTCACCTCCAGGATCATCGCCTCTTCTTTTCTGCTGACAAAGAGGGCAAACCACTGAATGTATGACCGCTTCTGCAGCCCCTTTCAGCTGGCCCTGAGAAGGCCATTATCTCAAAGTGTCCATTCTCTGACCATCTCTGTGAAAATAAGAAATGGCGTTGTCCCCATGCTACAGCTGGGAAGCTCGAATGTTAAATGATTTGTCAAAAGTTACATAGGAAGACTGGGGCAAAGCATTCACTCTGTTTCATTTCCTGAAATGCATGACAGTGCCGCTAGCCCTCATTTGTCCTTTCTTTCTTGAATCACTAAAATAGCTTCTGTTACAGCTTTCTCTGAAGTCAGTTATGTGTATACCTTCTATACTCATGCATGTTATAAAATCTGAGGCCTCAGCCTGAAGTTGTGCTATATTTGGATAATGAGATATATTTATTTCTTTAAGAATCCAAAATTTAACATGAGAGAAAATCTGGTTCAGTCTTTATGATAGTTTTATACTTTTTTCATCTAGTGCATTTAACTATTGCCCTTGATTTATACCGCAGTACATGGAGAAGGAATAGGTATCATTTATTTCCACAGAAAGGTTTCCTTGCTTGTGTAACAGCAGATCGAGGATACTGAGGCCCCTGAAGTCAGAGAATGTTTCTGTTTTCAGAAGTCTGGTAACATTTGTACACTGAATAACATATACTCTGCTCTGCTCTCTATGTGAATGTATTCTGATCTGCCCTTTATTTGACCTTTTTTTTAATCAGGAGGCTGATTATATCTGTTTTTCTGTAGAAGAAGACATTTGTCACCATACTGCATGAGGCTTTCTCCATACAGACTGATCTCATCACAGGTATTTATAAGTAGTCTTAAAAAAACCCCACAAAACCTCCAAAAGAGAAATAGTTAAACTCAGTCTATTTACCCTCAAAATATAGTAAGAAGGAAAGTTACTTAAAGAAAATGACTGCAATGTGTTCATTGAAAAACCCAGAGAAATACTGCGGCAATTATTTAGCAGAAATACTGTGCAACAACACCTAAAACGTTTCTCGAAGTCATTACATATGATAAGGAGGACTTAGTTCTGAGCAGCCTGATCTATAGAGGACGTATTTCATAGAATCATAGAATGGCCTAAGCTGGAAGGGACCTTAGAGATCATTTTAATCCAGCCTCCCTGCCGCCAGGGACGCCACCTCTCGACTCAATCAGGCAACACATGGGGACCGAACGGGAACTGAACCTGTGATCTTGGCATTGTTAGCGCCATGCTCAACTGACTGAGCTTCACTAAGTGGAATAGCACCTCAAGTGCAACAGAGTACATTAGCATGGGGATATTCTTTGGATATACTTACCCAGCAGTCCATATGGAAAGATGTTTGAAAGGTCAAGACACTCAGTCCTTGCAGGAATCTGACCATCTGTGCCTTAGCTCCTCAGCTGCAATATGGGACCAGCAGTTGCGAGGGATGCTGGGAGGCTAGCATGTCAAAGCCAAGGGCTGAGTCACTGAAGTGGGGAGTCATGTGCATATCTAAGATGGATATCTAGAAAGATAAATCTTCAGTATGGCCACAGTTTTTCACAGGGCAATTCAGAAAGCCCAACCATGGAACAAAAGCACATTAAATCTTTTCTTTCTGGGTTGTCATCAGTTATTGTGAGAACTTTTCCCCGAGGCTATATCACTTCCAGGATTTTCCCTTCTATCAGGCCCATATCCCAGCTCCTGTAACTAAAGCTATATTTGGGAGAACTCTTGAGGGCCTCAGATTTATTGATGAGCTTTGGATTTGCAGTCTTGTGACTTGTAGATGTGGATGAAAAGCCAAAGAATATATAGAGTAATAGTTATTATAATAGCACAGCATGTAAGTTTTCAATTAAATGTTCTATTCTACAGTATGTCATCCAAGACAGGCTGTATTGCGGGACTTGTGATCAGAGGAGGATGAGAAGAATACAGAGTTACCAAAACAACGCTGCTGGCCAGCCAAGAGCGTGACTACCCAGGGGGAAGAGAGGTGGAGTGAGGGGAAGGGAGAGGGGAAGAAGGGTGGAGAACTGAGATTCTGCAATAGCAATATTCTGGCAGAGCAGCCAAAAAGGAAAGGATTTTGTGACCCTCTGTCACTTGCATAAAGAGGAGCACATGTACGGAGTGACAGCAGCTTGGGCCCAAGGTTCTCATGTCCCTCTCCCATTGTCAGGCAATAGACATTGACTTCTTCCTTGAGTATTGCTTGTAATGAAGTCTTATTCCATATTGTTTACATCTGATGCCTTTTCAGCACAGGCCATTCTTTTAGTGTTAAAACATCCCTTTATTTTATGTTCTTTTGTTACGTGATGAGTGGAGACATGTAATACAAACTTTTCATTTCATCCATCTTCATAGCTGTATTCAGTAACCAAGCTTGATTATTAAATTTGAGCCTTATTCTGCATCAATCCACTCCTGTGCTATGTTCTCAGGCCAAGTTGTCTAAGCAGACCATAAACCAGATGTGATTTTTAACTTTTTCAGGACTTAATTTTGCCACTTGGTTTGGATCACAGAGACATTTTCAGCCAGCAGTCTTTGATGCCTTATGTTTGCGTTCATAAAAATTATATAGAAAGTTATAAAAAAAGAGTGATAAGGCCTTCCAGTTTTACCACCAAATGGAAAAGTTGTCCACACAAAGAGTTTATAACCATCTTGTAGCAATTTCTAGGGTCTAAAATCATTTTAGCTGATTATGCATTAGAGATGTTGAAAAGAATGTAAACCTACCAGTCTTTATGCAAGAATCATGAGAACCAACTCTGTTTCTCCCTTTTATATACTAAAGGCCTGTCTTCAAACCCCACTTACATACTGAGGTACATTGACTTCAATAGGACAACTTACATGAGTAAGGAAGATTTCAATGAATGAGGGTTTCAGGCATGGGATCTAAGATCAAGAGGCATGAAAGCCTTTTAGTTAATTCACTTCAACATCACTAATATTGAGTGACTGAAAAACTTCAGTTATGATTAATGACAGGGTTTTTTTTGTGAGATAAATTCAGGATTTTTTGTAAGTCCTTTTACCTGTATTTAAAATGTGGTAGTTATATTTAAAGTGTCTTTAAAAATATTAGTCATGTATAAAAGCATGCATATTCAAAAACTAAAAAATGGTGAAAGACAGATTTTAAGCCAAGCTTTCTAGTCATTCAATGCTGTATACGAAGCTTCCTTTTGGAAACGGGTGTAATAGAACCATGAATGCTTCCAACAGTCTTTTGTGTATGTGAATTTTGTGACAAGCCGACAGTGTTGTTATATACTATAGGGGTTAGAAAAATTGTAGTTTGTAGAAAAGTACAATGATTTTAAAAGGAAAACTTCGAAACATTCTTACTGTCAAGGATTAGACCAACAAATAGCCTCAAGTTAGGCATCTACACCATCCATCCATCTTTCACTAATATTCTTTTGGTAGACAGTATCATTTTTGTCTCAACAATTTAAACCCACCCAAATGTGAACATAAGTTAAGAAACATTGACGAACGCAAGGAAAAATTACCCTAACCTCTACATTTGATATGATAATTCTTTCATTTGGCAGCTTGCATATAGTTTACTCGTAGTAATAAATTCTTTGCACAATAAGTGTTGTTGCAACACCCTGCTATTAACAGTGCTGTTTCAGTCACTTAATAATAGCGAAGCAATGGAAATAATAAAGCAATTTACAAATACTAAAACAAAAAGAAGTTGTATTTCCTCACATATGTAGGCTATGTCCGGATCCATTTATGCTTCTGCTGAGTTCTGCTGAAGCATGAAAAGGGTTGTAAATCATATTTGACATACATCCCATGGGTCAGCCACCACTCTTCTAAGATAGCTGAATGGAATGGGAATAAGCACTTTCGGAAGCAGAATATGAAAAAGGAATTGTGATGTACTGTATAAGGCAGAAAACCATCGCTTAAAAATGATCAGCAGCTTTAACTCAGGTGTGTGCACTTGTTTTTTCAATCCAGGTGAGGAAACAGTAGAACAAAATGTTAAAATGGCAGTCCTCCATGAACTTCACTGTTGTCATGGGATGGGCCTTGACAGGGTCAGAGACTGCTTTAGGAGTGCTTTAGGGAAGGTGTCCAGGTATCCACTGGGATGATGATCCAAGAGAAAGGCAACTGGTCCCATCAGTTCTTATTTTTGAGGACCAAACAACATCTTCCACCATTTAAAATTCAGGACCCTCTCCTGACTCACTGCACGGCAGTACAGATATTCTATATATCCCTGTGAACAGAAGCTGTTTGAGGAAGTATTGTAGTAAGGGAGAGACATAGCCGCTAATCAGTTCTATTTACGTTGCATGCACTGTAAGAAATGACTAACACAGACCCTGTTCTACCCCTAAGGAAGATGATGGCAAACTGTTTCCCAGTCCAGTGGGACAAAGATCAAGCCATGACAGTGTTTGGTGTGCCACCTTCTCAACCCCAGAAGCATATGATGAAGACGCTCTTATATACCCAGGCAGAAATGTTATGACATTCAGCGCGTCTGCAAACGGAATGGCTGTGTTTGCACCTGTTCTTTTGTCTAAGCTGCCTTTTCCTATTTCAATCAAGCTCCACCTATGTCTTCTCTTTTCTGTGGCTCTTAAATATTTGCTATAGCCATGAGCAGCCTGACACTTCCTAAGCAGGGTTGTAAGCAGCTATTTGTTGAAGTGGCCAAAAGTGATGACAGAGAAAAAAGGCAACTCCCACTGCTGGAAAAACTCATCCACTCTCTTCTGCTGGCCAGACTGGTGCTGCCCATGCCAGGAGCAAGTAACACAAGTTCCTGTGAGATGCAGCATCTATCCCACGTTGCTTGCATATACTACTGCCCCTCAAACACTAGTATCAGGATACAGAAAATAAGATACTTGCATGCATGCATGCTTACCCATACGCGTATGTGTAACTGTGTATGTGTATATTAATGCATTAACTCCTTTGTAGATGAAGGGTAATCACCAATGTCATGACGTCATGGGGGCCTGTAATTGCACATCAATCTGGACTCTGTGTCTTGATCTGCAGGCTCACTTTACTGGCAATAACATTTCTGGTGTAATCATGCATATACTTCGTATTCCTCTGGCCAGGATGAAGCTGTAGGAGCTAATGTATTCTGAGTCAGACCAACTGCCGCTCATGAAGGGAAAAAAAGACTTGCTTGAGTAACCGTAATAATTGGAAAATTATTTTGATAGCCTGAAACAATCTAATATATTACAGAATTTTATTAAAATAATATCAAATCAAATTAACTGCTATTCCATAATGAATTAGGTAACAAGGTAGGCAGATATTAATCGGCCTTGGCTCCCAGGCAGGGGAGCCAGGAATTTATTAGCTCTTGCGGCTTGTGTGAGGGTGAAGACAGAAATCAGTATCACAGGCTGCAAGGGAAGCCCCTGAGACAGCTGAGCTTTTACTTTTTTCTCACTTTCACTTTATAATCCATCATTAAACACTTGTATTTCTTTTATGTGGGGTCTTATGAAATTTTTAATTTTTTAATTGCTTTGTGATTTAATAATGAGAATTTTTTGTGCATGTGTGTGCATAGCATGTGTAACTTGGCTGCTGATATCAAAATTAACTCACTTTGTCCACCTATGGATAATCTTCATGAAAGAAAGAAGTCATTTTACAATTTATCTGATTACCAGGAGAAGGATTGCCAAGATCATGGACATTGTAGCATCAGTAACCTGGCTTAATCAGCTACCAGACCTGTCCTGTCCTGTCCCATCATATCCTATCCAAAAGGAGGAATGGAGGAGCAATAGGCATGAAGCATGTAAGAAGGGGCAAAATAAGGTATGGTGTCCTCCAGTCACAACCTAGTGGTAGTTAAACTACATACTTAGGAAATGGTGAGGGCATGCCTTGCTCATTCTTTTTTTGGCTGCATCAGAATTTGTTAAGATCAGCGCTAACTTTATTTCATGCTGCTTTGTGTGGTCTGCTGTTAATTCCTATCTGGGTGATGGTCCTAGCAGCTACGTGAGTAGCAGAAGGCTGTAATCTGGCTTTTTCTGTTAAGTTTCTGTTTGTACAGAGAGATTGATCCCCCTCAGTCTGAACTGTGACAGGTGAAGTTACAAATCACACCAGTAGTAGCAAGAAGAAAGACACTTATTTGATTCAGCAAACCTCATGAGAAAAACAGCTTCTGGAGCTGTAGCTTATTGAGTCATGACAATAAGTGAATTTGGAGGAGTGCGTTCTTGGGAGGGTGGCTGTTTTGGGTGTTCAATGGAATAACTGCAGTGGGTATAATATCAGAGACAGCAGCAGTAGGTAAACTCAGCAAGAGAAAATTGTCAGTAAAATGAGGCCTCTGTCTCCTTGGAATAAGCAGATTTGGAGTCCCAGGTTTAGAAAATAAGTGAAGAAGTTGAGAAGTGATAATTTTGTTTCTGAAATACGCTCTGGATACTGGAACAAAAGCTGGAAGAGCATCTCTCTCTCTGAATCCTGTTCCAGAAGAGGATTGAGGATTCTTGGGATCACTCAGCCAAAAGGAGGATATGAAACTCAACATGTTAAAAAATGTCTTTAGTTTTATTTTTCATATATTTAAAGGCAAAATGTGGCCAAGGCTGCTTGCTTCTTCCAGAAGTTCTGCCTCTGAGCAGGGCCAGCTGTAATTATTTTTGTGGTCCTGTTTGAGAGGAGGAAGAGAGCGTCACTGGTGCTATTCCAAAACACAAGCTCTATGTGTCCCACCCCATCTTGCTTTCTGCAGTTTTTCTCATAATTCTGGTCTGTGCTGACTGTGCTTCATTAACAATAGGCGTTCCCACCACTGCTATTTTCTGTTTCCTTCTTGGTTTGTGCCTGTGGAAAGTAAAGCAGAAGGTTATAAGAACAGGAAGCCTCCAGTGCACTGTCCACACATGGCACACCTCTACAATACACCTCTCGCAGGCATGTTGCCTAGAGATTGGTCAGACGCCTTCATTTCTTGCATTATTGTTGTCACACTTTTTCCTTGATTATGTCCTGCCTTTTTTTCCCTTACTTGCCATTTCCATTTGGACATGGAATTTCTTGAACATTCCACAGAAAGTCAGGGAGAGGGACACCAAGGAGGAGAAGCAACCGAAATACCTGTCCTTCTAGCAGGAGCTAGGCAACAAAAGGCAACTGTGTCATCTATGCACCAGCCATTTAACCATTTGACATGTCTATTAGCTGAACACACTGCCATGCAAGTACTTGCCTTAGGGATAACATAGATCCCTTTTCTGTCAAAACTTATGTTTGTTCCTGCTCGAAATGTGTAACGATGGGCAGGAGGGTGCCTGGATGAGATTAAAGTGAAACACGTCCAGTTCGGGATATGTGCACTGATGAAACTGTATCTTCTGCAACTGCAGTCTTTGCTTAGAGAGCTACATTTTTCTGGGGTTAGCAAAACTACTGCATACTCACTTCAGGCCTTTGAACTAAACCCCCAGCTATTACCCCAGATGGGAAATCCAGTTTTCATGCTGATAAGTATAGGCAGAGTGGTTTACTCCAACAACTGTTCTTCAAAAATAAAAATAGCTCTTAAAAAACAACACCTCTTGGCATTACAATTGACTTTGAACTTCCAGCACATAAAACAAGTGGAAGAATGTAGCTTTTTGATGACATAGGATGTGTGCTGTAGTAATGTCATTTATGAGTATTCATTCCTTGCTGTTGCTGTTTGGCTGCTGGACTTTCACAGTTGTAATTTCCAGACATGACAATCTACAACCTATATGAATAAGATTGCATCAACCTATGTAAATAAGATTACATGAAGAATGTAATCTCTGGTGGGGTTGAAGACACAGTTCCTTAAACTTCCCTACCTTACTACCTGCATCTTACAAGTCATAGCTTTAAGCTGAGAGCCATGAAGTAAGTACCACACAACTCAGAAAGCAGGGCTGGTGGGAGATGTTGGAAGTTGCCCAAGTGCTGAAACTGATATGGTCCACTGCTACACCGGGAAGCAGGGCTGTAAAAGCTCCAGCAGGAGCCCCTGGGCTGTCTTCTCCCTCAATCTGCCCCTCAGTCTCCTGTTAGCCTCAGTCAGCTCACAGCCATGTAGCAGAATCTTGAATCCTCACGAGCCACAGGATATAAGACTGACACTTGAAAATTCCCAGTTGTCTGGCAGTTCCCCGTTTTGTCTTAAAGAGATATCTGCATGTATTCTGAGGTATTAAGACTCACACTTCGGAGGTGCGGTAACATGTGGGCCTTTTGTTTTTCATGTTTTGCACATAAATAGATCCAAAATGAAATTAACAACTCCCTGGTTGCTAATTACTTTGAAGGGAATGAGATCTGATTTATACAAGCCCACTGGTTAGGGAGATAAATAAGAGACCTTAAATTAAGAATGAGGTGAATAAACGCATAATGGTTGAGATGTGTGTAAGAGCACATTGGCTTTTTGGCTGTATCCTTTTATAGAAATATTTAGTTTTAAAAGCCATAGTATGCTAGTGTGAAAGGGTGTAGTTTTATTAAATATTATATCACTGACTGAAATGATGCACAAGTGAGAGTAGTAGACACTAGTTAATGAAGACTTTGTTTTTGCCATCTCCTTCCAAAAGTTAAGAGGCAATTTGGGTTTGCTTGCTTTGGGAGATACACAAAGGTGAGAAGGTTTGTTTCAGCCTGATGGAGATGAGAGAATAACAGAAGGCTTCTAAGGGATTAGCGACGGAGATTTGGGAGGCATCTGCCTGGGGATCTTAAAGTGTTAGCTCTCCCAGGGCCCACAAAACTGAAGTCTGGACTGAGCTCAAGTCATGTTTCACACAATTCTTTCTACCAGTTTGAGTTCTCTGTTTGTAAGCCCTTTGAGCTCTCTTTGGAGTTTAGAGTGAATTCATATGCAATAAAGCCACCAAACACTACCTATACAAATTATCTCCTCAATTCTTGCCATTTGTATATCTCTCCTAACTTTCCTCATCCTGTTTCTCACACGAGCATCCAGGTCACAAACACAACTTCTACAAAGAATATTAAAATTCTCTTTAAATACAGACAGATGGATGACTGAAAGATAAGGTTAAAAAAACTGTAAAACCCATTGAGAATGATGTGAAATCTCACCAGTTCCAGTTTCTGAAAATTCCTACTTTTTGTTGCTTATTCATTAGCCCATTTGATACAAGTAATTTCAAGCTTGTTCTTACTAAACATAAGCAGAAGCCACCACCACAGCTGACAAGCCCGCTACGCAAACTAAGCCACACAGCACTGACTGTTGGCATACAGAAGAACACAAACACCCTCTCTGTTGTAGACCCCCAGCTGCAATTATTAACTCACTTGCAAGTAGTCTTGGCCTCACAAATATTATCCTATCACAGCTGGATGGAGAAAAGCGATCAGTAGGGCTGCTTTCAGAGACCATGCTTAGTACTAACAGATCTCTCACATCTTGTTGGGCTGCACCTTCTCAAGTCAAACGGCCTCAAATTAGCAGTGTATTTGTGTATTCAGGCATGCGAATGGTCATCAGAGATAGTCAGATGCTAAAAACCAGGGAGTTATTCAAGTTCTTTGAAGACTGTGGACCTTTTGCTGTGGAGCATGCCTGTCCTGGGTGTTGCTGTAACGCTATCAGTGGCCATTTTGTTTGCCTTCTGCAAACTGCAGACTTTCATTAAGATAGTAAGTGGAATATAATGTACTTGACTGATGCATCTCCATGAAGGGATAGTGCTTTAAAAATAAGAGCCTGAATTCTCACTTACATTGAGGCCATTTTACATCATTCTGGCAAGCGTAAGAGGTCTTTCAAGTGGGTGTAGAAGTAACTTATGGCCCATTTACACAGCCAGATCAGTGTGAAGCGACCTTTATGTAAATGACAACCAGGACCCAAATCGTTAAGTTACTTTTTTTAAAGATCCAAGTTGGCCGAGGATGCTTTGAGAGGGGAAGTGAAGTGTTTTTCTTCCTTTTTTTTTTCTTCTCAAATTAGTCAAATGAGGTTGATCGCTTTAAAGGATGGAAGAGTTCACCACGGCTCCAGAAAAACATCAAGTACGAGAGCCTAGATTATGTCAGAAGACATGCAGCAGCCCACGCATTAGACTTGAAATCTGTGCTCGCACCTGCCCCGACTCATTTTTTTTCCCTTTGCATTTATTGAGATGACACAATGTCAACAGAATTCTGCAAACTTTATGACAAAATTGTGACAGATCTGCAATGGCAGAATGACTTATGGAAATGTTGAAGTGGCTTCTCAATCAAGCCTCAGGATAGCTTGTGACTCCATTGTCTTAGAGGTCAGAAGTCAGACTCCACCAAGGAGAGACATCACTTGATTCTGGTCCAATTTCCTGCCATATGCTGGAGGTGGGAGGGGGGAATCAAGGCTTTTAATTGCTCGATCCCTATGTTTTCTCATCTGCATTCCCCAAGCTAAAAATGCTTTCTGTAGCACTCTCCGTTGTTTGCAATGCAGTCTGATAAGTTTTTAAAATGCTTAAGATCTGATTCGTTATGTTCTTGACTCTTTTCAAATCATTTACTACTGCCCAGAACAAAGTAATGGACTGCCATAGACATAAGCAGGTAGGTACTATTGGGTTGTTAGCATTTCACTCCCAGTTCATATATGTGGAAGTAACTTTACAAAGTATAAAAGAATGATGGGTCAGACCTGTTGCACACTGTAAATTGGACAGCTTTAGTGGCTATCCAGGCATGAATGGATGGGCAGAAGCTGCTTACTCGTGGTACGTTTCTGCCCTGGTAGAGAATGTCTCTTAACTCCATCACTCTTGGTAGAATTTCTCCTGCTTTTTCAAATGTACTTCCTAATATAACTTTCCCAAAGCAGTAAATATGCACTGAAAGATGGAGAACTTTTAAAGAAACTACTATTACATATATTCTTTAAATTACATATAAAAATACAGTTGGAGAGCTCCAGCCTATTGAGAACACTAGTGAGACTGGCAGGAGTGAGACACTGATCCCAGTGCTCTGTCCTCTGCTTTATGTCTGATTTAAATACCGGGCTCAGGGGCACAGTTCAACTCTACTGAACTCTCCATGGAATAGAGTGGCCCTCAGACAGCTCCTCACTGCAACCAGCTGCAGCTCTGTCCTCCAGAAAGATTAAAGCTATCTGCCACAGGAGTAGGATTTAGGAGACCCGCAGGTTGGGGGGAATGGGACACGTGGAGAAGCAGTCTCAATTTCTTTCCCAAGTCTTAAAGTTCTAAGAGCGCAAGTAATACCTAATCTTTGGAGAATGTCTGCAGCATTTTGGCCACAGGAGAAATCTGGTCCTGGGCTAACAAGCATTAATTTTCTAGACTATTTTTCTTATTGCACTTACCAAATCCGTCTCACCTTTTTAGATTTGGATGCATCACCAGTCTAAACTGACTTCCCCTAAAAGCAAATAGAAAATCCCCTTGTGAGAATGAGAACTATCAGTCCTCGTAAAATCAAAACAGGGATGAGATGCTTGGCAGTCCAACTGTGCTACTGTGAGGGATGGGGACCAGACAGACAGATGCCAGTGGTTCACACTGTAGTAATGGGCTCAGCAACAGAGACAATCCCAGCAAATCAGCCAAACAAAGCTCCCTGCTCACCTGCCAGTTTCTGCAGCTGTCTTCTACACCTCAAACATAGTATTGCGTCTGAGGTATGTTAAGTGTGATTCTACAATGAGTGCTGAAGAGCTGAAGTATTTGGAGAGAAAGCTCAAGTTACCCGTTTGTGCTGGCAACATTAGGAAATCCTCCTTATTTCCGCTCCCAGCAACCTCAGCTCACCAACAGACTTGGCTACTGAGATTCAATGAAAGGCAAAACTGTGAGAGTAAACATTTCAGAGACTTTCCTTGAAATAAACCTCTTCACAGTTCACTGAAAGAGGTTTAAGGAAACTCGGATGCTCCTGCACAACTTGAGTGTGGCAGGCGGGTACCATGACCGCTGCTTGTTTATATTTAATGACTATAGCATTATGGTACCATTTGTTTATTTAAAGATGAACTTCTGTGCTCAGTCAAACTTAGACACATTATTTAAACATAAGCCAATTTGCCAATCATGTATCTGCGGCTATTTTCATCCATAAATAGTTAATATTTGAAGATAAATGTTTGTAAACAAGACATTTTTTTCTCAACATTCATTTTCTTCTCCTGCTCATTCACACTAAGAGGTCATTGCGAGCTTCTTGTTTTAGTATTTTATTTTGGAATCTCTTTTATTTCCTTTGGGAATGTCCATGACTGAACAACTCAATGGATGGATGACAAATATTCAGCACAAATCTTGTAAAAGAAGAGAGAGAAGGACAAAGAAGAAAACATTTATACACAAATTCACAGTCTTCGGAGATCAGTAAAAGAAATAAAAAAACGAAGGAATACCCATTCGTTAGACAGTGTCAGTAAGAGAGGTAGAGAATAAGAGGTGCTGCCATTAACAGATTAGGATAAACAAATGAGATTTACTTCAGCTGGCTAAAATGCATTAGAACTGTACCTGTTTCTCTTCATTCTGATTTTAGCATTCATTAGGAATACACTGTTTTTCCCAGATAAAACATCCTGATTCAGCTGTAGGGTATCAGAGCCTCCTGTTTCTCTCTGGAGAAGTGCTACAAGTTTCTACTGGAGCAGTGCTATGAGTCTGACTGGTGATAAAACAGGAAAAATGAAACAGAGTCCTTATCCTGAAATGAGACAGCCTGAAAATCAGAATTTTCAGTACATTTTTTAAGAGATCAACACATTTCTGCTTATCCAGTGTGGAGACATTTTGAAAATTTTGTTAGGTGTGGAAGATCATGTTCAGGTCCCTGTTCTGAATCAGTTTGAATTGAGATTTATTAAATGTTCATTGTGAAAGACAAAGTCGAGGAGAGCAAGGATTTGAATCTGTTGTTCCTTTATGCTGTACAAACATCCTACCCTTGCCAATAGGTCACACTGTTTTCATGCACAGCCTCAGCTGTCCCTTATTACCAGCACAGCCAATAAATAGGATCAGGGTCTTTGGCATTCTGCTGTTAGTCCATTTTGGCTGTCTGTCTTTCCTACTTTTTCCTTCTACAAAATAAGGGTTTTGAAGGTGAAGTAAATACGGAGTTGGGTCAAAGTGAAAGAAATATCTGAAACGCAACTGGATTTCCACAGAAATACTCCATTTTCAGTCTATTTTTGACTCAGCTTAAAGGTTAATTTTCAAAGTATTAGTAAAGTTTTCACCATTCCTTTCCTGGATGCCTGAACAGATTGGCAGTATATGGCGAAGAATCCAAAAGTTACTAGTTTTTGACAATATTCATGGTGTCTGGTGCCTGATAAAAGTAAAGATTTTCAACAACAAAAATATGCATATCACTTTATTTTTAAAGGTGTTACTGCAGAGAAGACACTGTTTTAAATTGCTTGCTGTTGGGGACGGGACAATATGAGGGTGGATTCAGTAATTCATTTTCTTCCAGCATATTGCTCTCTTTAAATACACCATTTCCTTCTTTGTTCCTAGAGAACCTGATGTGCCATGGGTCCCAATTGCTGATACACTGATTTTTTTCTTGCAAGTGCTGTGTGCCTGTGATTTTTTTACACATTGATGGTGCTGAGCACTGTTCAGCCTCTCCTCAAATGGGAACTCAAAAAAGTCAGGAACGAGTCAATACTTCTTTGAGAGAAATACAGGGATGGAGGAACAGTTCCTGCCTAAACCCATGAGGTAGTGGGATGACGGGTTAGGTTTTGGGTTTTTTTTGAGCCTTTTCTCATTTGTCATTTTTAAGACTACCAGTACTTTTTTTAATACTGAACTGCTAGATACTGCAAACACTATCACTTTCATTTGTGTCGCAAACATCATCTCTTTGGTTTGTGTTGCACTGGGCACAGAATCACTCTAAAATTCATAGCATTATAATATACACACACAAAAAAAGAATGGGAATTCCTTTCTCACATGTGGGCATTCCAGTCATATCCTGGATACATGAATTTTCTGTTTCTAATTACTGCACCCTTTACCTTCAGTAGGGTGGACACCTGAACTAGACCTGCTGTATGTTACAGCCGCACCTTCAGGTGCAGCCTCTGTCAACTCGCCTTTCAGTGTTTCCTTGATGGCAGTGGTGCAATACTGGGCAACTAGGCTAACCCAAAACATAGTTATTTAAACATTTATTATTTTATTACAGTTCGTTAAAATTTAAACACATTTTAGAGCAATTCCAGCTGCCTCTATTAACTCTATACTATCAACAGCTGAACTGGAAGGAGTTAATCACTTCTTCCTAATTTTCTTTTATAAATATGTGATTAGCCTGAATTATTAGGAAGGCACAATAGCTTTATTCTTCCTGTCAACTATGTGCAGAGAAGTCAGGATAAGTAATCTCCAGGGATCAGGAGCTGATTTGGTGGAGGCAGGCAGGAGGACGGCTAACTTTTGAACCTAAGAGGGCTTTGCTGGGCAAGGGTGACAGCTGTAGCATCTTTAGCCTGGATTTGAATTTGAATTCTATCTACCAGTGCAGCAACGCTATGACTTGGCAATATGTTATAATAATCTTTGTGACACAAATGTCGGGGGCTTTTTGTTACATGTCCTCAAAGAGATTTAGGTAATTAATGTTAAATTGGTGATATAAAACCTCCATTCTATCTCTCTTACTAATTCTGATCTACCGTAAATAGACAGAAATATTCACAGGCCAATAATCCCAATGCTGTTTGAGGGTTTTGATTTCTTTTTTATCATGAGTGTGAGGTCAGTTGTTGCTGTAAGATATTCGTCTCTGAATCTGAAGGAGTTTTTATTGAGAACACATTGAAAAAATAGGGATGGGACCTGAATGCACTCTTCTGCTGAGAAGGCCATATACTATTTCATACTGTAGGCTTAAGTGAGAAAATGGGCCAATGTGTCAGAATTTATCAGCTTTTCAACACAGTTGTGGGCTATTAAATGTTTATGTAGCAGATGGGAACAGTGGAGAAATGGAGTGCATAGCACACATGCCATGTTGGGCCAAGAGGAAAAGAAGTTCTCCAGCCTTCCCCCTTTGCTGTACTGTGAACCTGTGACCTTATTGCCCAGAGGCAAAAAAGCTACCTGCAGAGATGTCAGCAGTATGGAAAAAAGGAATTACAGTGAAGCACAAACACACTGCTCTGCAGAGATGATTTTCTAAGTCCTTCAGGCTTCTTGTCCATTCGGCACAGTCTTGGCAAAAAGGTTGAGGAATTATTTTAGGCACAACTAGGGGCATAGAGATCAAGTAAAATGTGTAAATTAAATGAGGGGAAAATAACTCAGGATGGAATATTCAGAATGAACTTGCTGACAAAGGAATGCAATGGGCCGGAGAACTGATGAGAAATGCAAACTATGAAAAGCCCCATTTCCTGGGAAAGTTCAGCTGAAATAGTATATTCAACAGGGAAAAGTCCTAAACAGGAGCTCAGATCTGAAAAGAATTTCAACGGCCTTATGCTTGATATGTGTATTTTATTAGGAACTGGGATCCGTTTTTCTCAACGGGAAAGAGCTCAGAGAGAAACCTCTGCCTGAGTTTTTCAGTCGATTAGCATATTCTTTAATTAATGAATTAAATTAGAGAATTAAACTTGGGCAATTGGTGAGGATAGATAGCAGTGTTGTAAATTTTACACTTTGGGGATCCTTTTGCTCTGGCCCTTTCCTTCCTGGATGATTGGTTAATAAATCTGACTAATGAAGCATGCAGATAAAAGGTAAAATTTTCAAATGCATCTAATTGACTTAGAATCCAAAGCCAATGGGATTTATTGTCCTTAAGTCATTTAGATGCCTCTGGAAGTTTTACTCATCTATTCCATTGTTAACATTGATAAAATAATGAACACTTACAGTCCACAAGGGAAAAAAAAGAAAAAGTAAAAATAAGTTTACTTATGGACCTCAGGAACTGAACTGACCACAGCAATAACTCCACAGATCTTGTGGCAGAAACTTGCCTAAGAGCTCCTGTCAGTTTACTCCAAATATGTATCAAATAACAAATGAGAAATCTGGTGCTGCACTAACGTATGATGCTCTGTAATGTCTTAACTCGCACTGAACATTGGGTCATTTTCTGTATGCCTCTGCTGCTGGAAGGGTAGCTCTTAAGTCAATAGTCTGTCTTATTCTCAGTCCTTAATGTTAGATATGGATTGCCTTCAGCTTTGAAATGTTCATTTTCTTTTGAGCAGTGTGTTTTTAGGCTATTCCTGGTGAGCCACGTTTGTCCCTCCAGATACCTTCTTTGTAGTTGCTTGAGAAACTGATGAACTATCTCTTGCTTTGCACCTCTCAAAGGTCTAGAGACTCAGTTCTTGCTACACCATGGCAGGGCTGCACCAGCTGGTGCACTCCCACAGAGTGTGTAGCACTGCCCCTCTGAGCCAAGTGACCTCCCACTGCAGCAGTCTCAGGTAATCACTTGGGTTTGTAACAGTGTAAGTGTAAAATGACTAAATGTGAAAGGAATAAATGACAGTCCAACCTGCATGGGACATGGAGCAGAAGAATATAAAACTGTAGGTGCCACAAGGGGTGTGAGGCAACTGTGATGTGAGGGAGCTTCCATGATCAGGACTTTGAGGTCATGCAGTGCACCAGTTTCTTGACTCACCATGTTTAGCCTCAGAAGTTATTCATACATTCACCGGTGTTTGCAACATTCAATATTTTCAGCTCTGTTTTCAGATTGTAGAGTTTATTGTGATGAGAGTAGCATTGTTCATTATGTTGTCCAAAAAAACATGCAGCAAGATGACTTCCAGTAGTTCAGCTTATTTGGACTTTATATGGCTGCTCCTGCATCTCCAATCCTTGGAAGCTCTTGGCATTGGGTTAATGTGCTAACTTAAGTTTAAGGTGGAAACTGCAAAAGAATAAAATAAATGCATAAGCATTACGCTGATATTCAGTTTTGGGAAAGCTTCAGGCTAATGTCTGATTTTCCATTTTCATACTCTGTTTAAGAATAAATGGACCAAATTTAGAGGTCCCATATTCATTCAGATTTGAGACCATTTACTGACCCGAATAAAGACAAGAATATAGCACCGGGAGATAGAGTAAACAGAAACTTTCACGTTTCTGATAGAATGTTTAATTTTCAAAATCTTCAGTGTTCAGTGCTGCTGAGAGAAGTTACAGTGTACATCATAGCATTGTCTCAGAAATAGAGTGCGATGATTCAGCTTCTGGGATGAGTCCACTTTGTTTCTATCCTCTTTTTCAGATTAAAATATTTTTGACATTTGAAGACAACGTGCATGAAAGGTTTTGTGCTACAGAATGTTGAGATAAGCAGGGAAGAACTTTCTCATGTGAACCATGGGAGTTCCTCACATTAGTCACACTAATAAATAATAGACTGTACCTACTGAGCTATCCTTTGAAACAGACCTCCCTGTGCTCAAGGAAAAGCTAGTATTGGATTCTTTCTTTTAAACTGCTCATTCGGTTTTGCATCTTGCTTAACAGACAGCTGCTGTTAGTTACTAGTGTTTGCAGGAATAGAAAAGGTGGGAAAATACTGCTTTTTAAGTGTTCTGTTCCCTTTCACTAAATGTCCAGCAGATTTCCAGTTAAGAAAGCCTTATGCCCCCTGCTCCCGCTTTCTTCTACAAAGGTTTTTGTGAATTGTGCTTCTAATTCTCCAAATACTCCTAGTCCACCATTTACTTTCCATTGTACAGTTCCCCTTTGCAGGACTTTTACAAACAGATCTCAGTAATTGCTATTGCAGTAACATACCATGGTCTCTGCTAAAAGCCCAGGGAGAATCAATGCTTTCTTTATTTCAAAGTTTGTTAGGAGTTATGTTCTTCTTGTATATTTAGCTGGTGAGGACCAGAACTCCTTACAGCATATCTCAACTGACTCGCCTTTGAGTTGTGCCAAAAAGCAGAACAGCTCGGGTTTACCTCCTCTCCCACGACAACAGACTTGATGGCAGCCAAAGAGATCGAGAGGCAGCTGAGCGTGACAGCCGACATCAAAGCGGGAATGCCACACCTTGATCCCGGCTTCACTCTACCTGCCGGGGCAAACTGATTAACGTGACCACCCTGTGAATTCAAAGGAGCAAATGCACACAGGCACACACAACCCAAACACTCAAATTTGAAAATGAAAATAGAAGTCTAGACAGCTTTTCTCTAGAATTCGTTGCTGCTGACCTAATTATTTGGATCCTGGGCTTTATCTTGCCCTTTTCAAATAACAAGAACAGTAAATTTTGCTTAATAGAATAACTGAATGTCATAATTGTGGTGTTGTTTGTTTTTTTTTTAACTTAATAATGTTTTAGCAAAGCTGCTGTCTCTTTCTGTAGAACTGCTAAAGATCAGGCTGCTTACACAATGAATTAGTTAATTCTTTGTTTCCTTGCCGGACCATTTGGACTAACTTAAGCTGATGAAGATTTTGTGTATGTGCATGTGCTGTAATGATTGTTTTTGTCCATGATGTCCTGATCTGTAAATCAAATCTTTTCATTTATGATTTGTCACATGCAAGAACTACAGACAAGTAGAAGATAATTGAGATATGGGTTTGTCTGAACAACCTGGGTTTTTTTTTGAGATGGGATGGTTACATTTGTCTGTGTTTAACCAACATTGAATATAGGAAGAGTTCAAATACTCTGTAGTTTGAAATTTACTGAGTGTGCGCCTGTTTTGTTTTTCCAAAACTGAGGATTAACAGGATGCAGGCCTTAGCTGTTGAAATTGTACAGAATTTTGGGATGGATAATGCCATTTGAATGAATCTGGTGAGCCCTGTCTCCCAGTTGAAAGGATGGATGACATTTTGATGACTTCAGTGGTAAAGTGGCTGTGAAAAGATCTGACTAATACAAAGTGGAAGTTTCGTAATAACTTTAACAAGCTCCACAATTTCTCACATTTATAGTGTCTTCCATCTTGTAAATCCCTAAGCACTTCACAACAATATAAAGCACCAGTGAAAAGCAGCTACCTCTAGGGCAGAAAGTGGTGACCAGCTGGCTCCCAGCAAAGTATATAGCAGTGAAATGAGAAGGAAAAGTCATTTTGGCCAAGTAAACTGAATTATAAATTAAAAGTAAGTACTGTATTGTCTAAGGAAAATGCTTTGTCAAACACTGTGCCTCTTTTTCTTCCCCCTTGAAAGAAAGCACTGTGAATGAAGAGCATGTTCTGGTTATTACATGATTTGTCTATCTCAGTCTTTCCCCAGCTGTGGTCTGGAGTGCATTTATTAGTGGTTTGTGGAGACTTTCTGGTCAGAGTGGCGAGACAACTTAAGTTTTCATGTAGCCTCACCCAGGATTTTTCTACTGCCTCAACTCCCACTGAGTATTCCAGTGCCACATGGCAGAGCAGAGCATACGAGTGCTTAGAAATGCTGGGAATACAGGGTACTTAGGGAATTCACTTTTTTTGGTCAAAGCCAAATCTGTGACACTTCAGCTACTTTCAAATTGTGTGCAGCAGAGCATGCATGGCCAGCGTACAAAAAGAGAGAAAATGAAAATATGTTCTGTTGTGGTAAGAACAACACTGCTAAAAAGGGATTGATCTCAAAACGACTCCTAAATCCTTATTGGGTTTTATTTGGACCCATTCTAATTGAAAATGGGAAAACTAAAAGAAGAAAAGGAGAACAAGAAAGACTATAATTTATTAACTTTAACAGAATAATATATGTTCATTTTAAGCTCTTTTCTTCAGTCTTGCCCTACCAATATTTTTCTACAAGGGATTATAAATAGAGTCTATAACGGGGATTGTGAAACTGAGAGAAGATATTTTTAATGAGAAGTTCCTTATTTAAAACTGTTGAGTAGTGTCAATGCGTTTAGAACCATGAAACTGTGTAATAAATATCTCTGGTCTAAAAGTTGGCCCAAGCTAGGTCAGAACTGAATGTTCTTATGTAGAAGGTGTACTTTGAAAGCCCATAGCTAAGAAAAGACAGGACAAGATCCTGTGATGAAAGATCCCAAAACACAGAACGTACTGATTGGCTCAGAACAGAGGGTTAAATCTGTGTTCTTTCCAGTGCCTGCGTGTCCTGCTTCATTTCTTGCCTGGTCTTCAGAAAGAAACAAAACTAAATGGAATTACTGTGAAATGCAATTATATTCCAGTTTTTCTAATTTGGGCTCAACATTTCAAGACAGCCCACAGATTTTTGTGTAACCAGCTCTAAATGTCTCACGCAACATCAGATTGCAATATGAATCTGGTATAGTACGAACCTGGTAATATCAGTCAGTCACTATGGGACAGAAATTAGGAAGCTTGTGTGTGTGTAAGTCAAATGAGTTTGAAATTTTGGTCTGTGCCCTGCAACAATAGTAACAACATCATTCCATTTCCCTACCCGTGAGCTAAATGCTGAAAGTGAGGAAGCTCGATACTGATCTGGAGTTTTCTGGTCCAGTCTGGTCACATGTCTGCATTTATTTGCTTGCCATTTAACCTCTACTGCATGCTAATTTTACATTATGATTTCCAAGGTGATTAGCATGCCTTTTTAGCTGTGTGTTCTCTCCAACTTTCATTGCACACTTTGAACATAGATAATATGTAAATATTTCCATTCTGCAGTGATTTCCACTGTGTGCTCTTTGGATTTAGCTACTCCATGAAGTAAATAGTAGAGCTGGTTGAACTCTTTATAACAGATAATTCATCCAGCAAATTCAGCTCTTCTGTAAATGTAATGCATACAAGCTGATTGCGATTTTCCCAAATTAGTTCATTATTTGTAATTGTCTGCTGAATTATTTTTGTGAGCAAACTGTACCTTATGAATTATCTGTAATTTGAACGCTATGATTATTTACTTTAAGTTATTCCTTGTCTGTGACTGTTCACCTGATTTTGTTTCTGGTTCCTGATTGGATAGGCTGACTTCGAAAAATAGGTTCTTTAGATGGATTTTTCACTTGAGTTTGGTGTGAAGAGGATTAAATGTCTCTAGAATAAAGATGGGAAAGAAGAGTTCTGAGGAGAAAGGAGGGAAGGAAGGGAGGAAGGAAGGAAAATATGTATTTTCTCATTCTTAAAAGAACTTTGTATTTATATTTATATATAGATATATATATGAAAAAAGCTTCAATTAATGGGTTACTGTGCTCAGTAATAGTTCATATTATTCAAATTAAGGTATGTTAAAACTACAGTAGTTTTGTGGGGACTCATCTAGTATGATACCTAGTCAATAATACTGGCTTTGCCAAGAACAAGAGAGGAATAGAGAGCCATTGTTCTTCCATACCTCAGTCTTGTTGTATCATACTGAACAACTAGACCATCAGAAACTGCCTCTTAGTGGAGCTAAGTATTAACTACTTGATATTAGAAAGGAGAGATAGTTTACCCTGAAGTGGAAAGAAAGCAGAAGTATGGGGGGAAATTATCCAACTGAGGTGACACAGTTGATCACTGGCCATATACTGCAGATAGATCACAATCTCTAAGGTTCCTAAACTGGTGCCATATCCATAAGCCACCACCACTCCTATTCATTCAGTGTGTGTTCTCAAAGCCACATAACTGAGGACTAGGTCTGGTATCATTCTTGATGCCCCTTGACAAGAACTGCTGTTGCATTCTCCAAACCCTGCACACAAAGACAATCTGCATGGTTTAATATATCTGCAAAGAACATGAGTTGAATTTGTTAATCTTCATTTTATGTAACTTCCTCATTCACCCACCACTCCTCACAGTCACCAGTCAGGTGTACATGTGGGGGGCTCTGCACCAAGTGCCTTTGCCAACATACCTGCAGGAGGAAATTTAACTTCTGATCTAGATTTTACATCTGGCTGGTCTTTATGTGAGCACCTGTGGTAAAGACTACATCAAGGGGTGATTAATGAATCTTCTGTCTAACTTGGCCAAATTATCTTTTTTTTTTTTTTAATGTCTCAGGAGCTCTAATTTGAGAGCTCTTTTTCTGTCACAGCAGCATATAAGGTGAGGATGACTTCTAGCACTACAAGTTCTTTCCCTTTCATTGAACCAAGACACACCCTAAAAAACTGAAAACTCAAATAGTAATTAAATATGTGAGCACACACACATATATACATCCCTCACTCCAATAATATCCTAACTGTAACCACTCTGGGGCCAGGTTCATGTGGGGTGGGCACATATTTGCACCAGATTTAGACCTAAAAGCATGTCTAATTCTGTGAAGTCACAGGCATATTCATTTCCTGGTTTTAACACACTCATATGGCATGTAAAGTTTTGAAAGGTTAGGCTGAGAAGATCATAAGCCATGTTGTTAGCATGTGTGAGATTTTGTAGCTGTTTGCAAAGTGCTGAGATCCTCAGATGGCAGGTGCTATATAAGTGCCATGTATTATTATTTGTAATATTATCATTCAATTATATATTAATCACTTTCATGAATGAAATAAGATTTTACTGTATAGTTCTGACATCCTCTCCCATGCTTTTGGTTAATCTCTACAGGACATGATTATATTTGCTTGAATCAGCTCTATAATAATGAATCTAAACACAGAACTTTTTAAGCTGTTACAGATAATACTTTTTTTTTTAAAGGTAGATAGCCCTTTGTCATTCAGATGTGAGATCGCTGCTGAAAGTCATCTGTCAAATACATTCAGAGCTGTACCCTAACTGACTGCCTGCAAGGGTACAGGCACCCCCTTGAGACACTGGAGAAGAAGAGGTTAATCCTTAAGCTGGCTAGGAAAGGCACCACAGTTGTCTCTCCATCCTGCAGGAATTAGGCCAGCTGTGGGGAGTTAATTGCTTCCTACACACACCCTTCCATGAACAGCATAAAAGGGGTGTGTTGGAAAGGCTATGGCTTGGCAGGGAGAAGGAGAGAGGAAGGAAGCTGGGTCCAGTGTTAGAGATCAGAGCTGAGCAATGCAAAGTCCTGCTCTCTGGTGCTTTCCTGATGTGGGCAGTGCTTAGGCTGAGTACAAACAAGCTGTCCTTATGTGAGGGCAGCTGGTGCTGGGAAGGGAAATTTCTTGTTTGCTCTTGGCTTTTGAAATGGGGTATTCCTCCTGGCTGGTTTAGCTTTCCAGAGTGATATTCCTTATGAAATGCTGTGATTCTGTAACTCCTCTTTTTATGGGTGTGTCAATGTATTACACTATGCACACAGGTAGAGCACCTGTGTGTGGTCAGGACAGGAGGATCCTAAATTATGGGGATTAACCAAACAGATAGTGAAGGGTGCTGGTGGTATGTATACAAAGAACTGGGTAAGCATACAGAGAGTTGGGTTCTTCAGACTGTCTGTTGCTATTGAGGTAGTTGCAGTAAAGAATATTCAGATTCTATTGTGAAAAAAATGTTATTGTTTCCTTAAAATCAAATACGGTGCAGAGCTACAATTTTTTATTTTGCTTTTATTGCCCCCTCTTCCCCTCTCTTTAGTGCTAGCACTTGAGTCCAGAACCTGATGCTATTTATCCTCTCTTTAGTTTACCATTGCCCATGTTAGCTGGCTGATGTTTTTTGAATTTAAGTTGCAGGAACACTTCTTGGGAAAAGATTAATGTGTGTCAGGACCTGACTGACATGACCTAACTAGTGCCTGATCTGTTTGGTGCTGGGCTGCTGATTCCTGGGCTGCTCTGTAGATGGCCGTTGGGGCTGACCGCATCCTGGCTCGGAGACCCCGGTGCACCGGTGTGAACCGAGCATCTTCCGTGCGGCTGTGGAGGGCGTGCTGTGCTAATCTATCTCCTCAAAGAATAGGGTTTCTTTTACCTCTTGGGCCTTGACATGCCTGTTCAGGGGGTAGGATTTGGCCCTTAGTGAGCGGATTATCCGTTCCCTTGACATAACATAAAGCTCTAGGATTTACGGCTATATAAGAAAGTAATAATCTTGCTGGGATATGTGGGGAGTTACATACAGTATGTAAATCCCATCTTGAGATAGGAATATGTTCCTTTGAGAGTACAGCTGTAAGAGACCTGCATTATGAAACCTGAATCCATGTAAAATGGCCTGGTTTCATTACAAACTTGAATCTGACTTTATATCAGTTGAAAGTTTTGCTACGGTTCATGAACATTTCAAAGCAAACCTGGGCCCAGGTTCAAATAATTCTTTTATTCCTCTGCATCATGCAAACTTCATAGCACCGTGCAATTTTAACACAAAACCAGACGAAATGCAAGGTTTTTCACTGAGTGTTTTGATACTTCTTTTTTCCCCCCTTATTTTTGTGGCATTTGTCCATCTCAAAGTGCAATTCAGCAGCAACAAACCAAGTGAGATCTTTGGGAAAGTCTCTATAAAAGCACTGTGATCCGAAACAGCCAAGTTCTGCACAGCTGCACTACAGAGTAATGGGCAAGGTTTTAGCTGCTAAGCTTGCTGCAGCCACACTCGCTGTCAGAAATGGGCTGAAGGAATGCAACTCCTCTGGTTTCCATTTCTGCCTGAAGGGGAGCATAGCTCAGTGAACCCACAACGAGACTTGGGGGAAAGGAAAACTAAATTACATTTAAAGAAAGAAAAGAAGCTTTCTGCTTTTTTTTTTCCCTTTTTTTTTTTAGTGATTGAGTGATGCTGATCTCTTCCACATAACATAGATAATGTTACAACAAGCCTTTCATTATAAGCCTAATACTGAAAACGACCCCCACCAAACTTTACCATGCCAAAAATCAAGCTGTCTGAAATTTCATAGGCAGCAGTTCAGACCAGACCAGAATCTCCCCTCCTGGCATATTTGCTAAGGTGTGTAAAGAGGAAAGGAGGAGGCAAACAGAGAAAATATGCAGAGGGAAATAAGCTCCTGTAAAAGAATCCGGTTTACCTTACAACACATGCCATGTTGAGCTCTTGTTGCTGTCTATGTTCTTAAATATAGTCTTCCAAACTCATTTTCTTTACAGGCAAGCAAATGCTGAGCCTAATGAGATGTGGTGTGTATTATTAGGTTTGTTAAACAGGTCAGGCGGAGGAAACAATGTGAACAGCAGGAGGATTTGCTCTCTGCCCTGGTCTTTGATTAGGGTCGGTTCATAACACAGGTGATTCTCGTCAAAGCCTGGAATCAGTGCTATGCCTTGATTCTGGAGAACAGGGGTGGTCTCACATGCTGCCTGAAAACCTGTGTTGCAGTGCTGCTTCGCACGTCCAAATTATAGCAAGTTATTGCTTAGATTCAAGTTAGACACCACTTCCCTTTTCCACTGGAAGCATTTCTGCAAGACACAGTGTTTGTTACCACAAGCAGAGAACCTACACTGAAGAGAATTTAGTGACAGAAGCAAGAAGATGCATCACTTTCTAGCAACACCAGTATTGCTGTCCTTGATGAGAATGAAAACCTTCAGTCTTCAGTTTGTCCTGAATTTGAAAGTGACAAAGGTGTCACTGAGAAGTCCCTGCTGTTACCTAGAATCTTCACTCTGACTAGCACTGACCGAGGAAATGAAGGATGATAGTGGATTGTGAAATAGCACAGGACAAACCTGATTTTTCTTCCCACCCTCATAGAAGAAATTCTAGGAGATTCATAACCTCAGAAATAGAGGAAAAAATTAAAACCATGCCAAGCCATTTTAAATTGGACTTCATGATAAACTGAGATTTGATATTCCTGGATAATTACTAATGAGAACACTTTCCCTTTAATTATCTTGTGGTCACCATTTCAAAGGTGATTAAAGCTATTCTTCACTAGATGTGGTTATAGATTTAATGCAAACCTGGTCTTTCTTGTGGTTTTATCACAGCAATTAAATCTGGCTTGCACACAGACTTTGTGTGGCATGAGGGATTTCACCAAGCAAAATGATTTTACCCTTCAGGCAATGTTAAATTTAGGAAAAATATAATTAATTATACCAGACAGGTATCTCTATTATACATCATGCACACATTCTTAGAGACCAGGGGGCCCACTTCTACTCAAAACAGAAACAGTCATTCCTTCCAGCTCTGGTCTTAAGCACAGTAGCAACTGTTGCCCGTTCAGACATGTCTTAATATCATCATTTTTATTATCTGTAACAAGCAATCATCCATTCTCTGAGAAGAAACAATAAAAAGTCCAAAGTTTTGAACACAAGTTATCCCTTCCTATCCGATTTTCACTGAGTGTTTCATGGTTCTTTGACTTCCTTCTGATTGTATGCAGCAGTTATATCTTGGAAATAATGCAGTGTTAGCCTATTGCAGTTGTTATATCTTGGAAATAATGCAGTGTTAGCCTATTATAGTTACAGGCTATGTAATATGTTTCTATTTAGCTTTTATCTGCTGATTGTAAGATTACCTGATTGCATTTTATTTTTTTCCCCCTGGACTACTTGATGGGTTTGTTGCTACCTTATCTAATATTGTACAATCCCTCAGCCCACAAAAATCTTCTGATTTAATTAGGGTTTTAGGCCTTCCTCTAAAGACAAAAGGCTGCATTTTCAAAATGCAAGTAGGCACTCAAGACGCCTATGTGAGTGATACTGCATGCTACTAAAATGTCTTTCATCAGTGGATCTCAAAGCATTTTAAAAACATTTGCAAAGCACAAGGGAGAGATAAATGTATATCCCGTTTACAGATGCAGGAAATGATAGACTGTGTAAGGTGCAGATATGCTATGCTAAACATCAAACTACTTTTGATTACATTAAAAAGATAGTGTTTGAGATACATAGGTGAGATGGGCATTTTTGTTGTTGGTGGGGTTCCTGCCTAATCCTCAGGAGAGGTTACCTGTAGGGCAATAGAGCTGGATTTAAAATGCTGCATCTATATGCAATCATAACATGAAAATGAGGAGATAGAGCTAACTTTTCTTGTTTTGCTTTCCTCTAATGTTCCATAGAAGTTTATTCATCTATCTTATTAAAATAAAATAAAATAAAAGATTTAAAGATGGTCCCAAGGAAAAAAAAAACACAATGGTAGAGAACTAGTTTTACAGTTGAATTATTGAAGTAGAATGCTGTCTGGGAAAATAAGCTGTGAAATCTTACAGAGCTGTTACCAGATTTCATCTGTATCTTCTTTCATTGTTTCTTTTTAAATTCAAAACCCTCAGTTCTTGAAAGAGTCTTGGAAGTATTACAGCATTCGAAGCAGTGACATTGTAAAATATAGGGTACTAATCACAGAGTAGCTCTGCAACATACAGCTTTTTCTATCTGTCATATTTAATAACTAGACTATCATATCATTTGATTCTCATGTGCCAGAATCAGAGTCCTACCTCTCAACCGTTTGGAACCATGACAAAAATAATATCACTCAGCCAATCTCATGACTCAAGTGACCTTGGCCTTTGATCCAGTCGGATCTTATCAGATCTTCAGAGGGTCAAGATACACCTGTTTTCAGTATTTTAGCGTTTTAGCCTTAAGCATTAAAGGGCTACAGGGGACACAGGATGCTCGGAGGAAAATACATTGCTCTGCTCTGTGTCTGTGTGTGTGTAAGGATGTGTATATACGCAGGTCTCTGCCTGGGAAGGGGGGTATGTTTAATAATGCAGTTTGTTATTTAAAACTGAGTTTGATTCAAAATTATTATGTTTTTTCTTACAGATAACATACACATTTGAACGTCTTGTTAATGGAAGATATTTCATTAAAAACATTCTTGCAGCACGCATGGAGAAAGAGAGACTACTTGGCAGAACAGGTATCATATACACGAACTGCATTAGGGCTTAACAGCAGACAAACATGCTTTGCTGTATGGGAAACAGCATGATCAGGTGCACATCTGCCATATTAAAAGATTATGAGAAATGTGGAGAAAATAATACTTCATTCTGAATGTAAAAATATTCTGTTTTTTAAAGAGGTGTCTCTTAAAGCAACCATATTATGAGATATAATGCTACAAAATCTTCTTGATTTAGCACTATAGAGACTATTAATGCTTATGAAAGCTTAATTTCTCTTTCCAAAGCATGCAAAAAAGCCATATGCTGGAATGTAGGAGGTTTGTAGCATGTCCATTTAGCCAGGAATAATATGCAGCCAGAGGCACTGAAGATGACTATTTTGTTCATAAAAAAAGCCAAGCATTTTATTCCGAGTTATGAAGTACAGAATAAACTTTTGATGATCAATGCTGACTTCTGCTGGAAAGTTGTGCTGTGTATACACCAGGCTAATGTGTATGCATTGTAAGCTATAGAGATATTATTATCATACAGATCATTGTTTGCAAACGGAAAGCTTAGGAAGCTGTGAAGATAATTTCTCATGACAATTATTATGTACAGGAGGTGTAGAAATTGTTTGCTTGTGACCCTCAGTAATTGTTAGTGAGGCATGCCTGCACATCTATCAGGGAGAAAATGAGGGCTCTTCGTTTACAGAAATAGGGTGATTTTACTGAAATGTGCACTCTGAAGTGTTCCTGAAGATCCTGGTCCCAGGCATGTTGCAGTATGACCCCAAACAGCAGAGCAGAAGATTTTGGTTGTGTGTTACAGAAAATACTGATTTTCCCACTATAGATAAGGATCTGGGCATAGTGTATTTACATGTCTATGTATTATACAGGCCTTCTAATCTACAGTCTACAACCGGGTTCCAACTAACCATATCTTAATTTCATGAGTGGTTTTCAGTAACAAGGAAAATGGTATAAAAAGTTTCCTTCAGTGGCACTAGACCAACTTCCACCATCAGTGATTTCTACCTGGGGCCCTTTTTTAAAATCCTATCACAGAGAAGCACTAATTTCATTAAACTCATGGGACACTGCTACTTGCAAAAGAACTGCTTGTGTGAGTCAGGGTTATGGAACTAAACCTTTAATATTGCTCTTGTTAGAGCAGGAATGAACAGAAAGAAGCTCACTGTAAAGAAGAGAGAAAAGGGAATGATTATACATGCTTTTGTCCTAGTTTGGCTGCAGCTTTCCCCCTAGGGCTCTCTGTCACTTAGGTTTTTCGGTTTTTTTTTCATTTTTCCCACTTGTGAGATGGAGGGAAGTGATCAAGCTCATCCTGCATATATGGACTGAGGGGGACGCGGAACTTTAATCAACACTGCCTATATCACAGAACTGTAAAGGAGGTGAGTATGTTCAAATTTGTGAAGTGCTATAACATATGAATAAGCAGTTATCTTAACAATAGTGTCTTAATAAGTCAAATCAGAATGGGATGGATTCCATGAGCAGTACAGGTAATTTTCACATTTTTTTCCACTCAGGTGAAATGCAGTGTCTTAAACTGACTTGAATAGTTGGATTATTTGGATTTTTAGATAGGTTGAAACATATGAACTCAATGTATCGTGGCAGTAACTTTCTTCACAGCCTGCATATTTTTCTTTTAACATCCATCACTGACAATTAAAACAGGATGTCTTAATATAAAATAAATCTACAATATTGGAATACTACAATACTGGAATATATAATACTGGAATCTTCAATATTAGAACATGGAATACTGTGTCCAGATTTGGGCTTCTCAATTCGTGAGAGACAGTGACTTACTGGAGAATCCAATGGAGAGCTGCGAAAATGATTAAGGGGCTTGAACATCTCTCCTGTGAAGAGAGACTGAGAGAACTGGGGCTGTTTAGTCTTGAAAGGAGACAGCTGAGAAGGGTTCATAATTGTATACATAAATATCTGAGGGGTGGATGTCAAGAGGAAGGAGACAATATCTTCTCAGTGGTGCCCAGCAATAGAACAAGAAATAATGGGTTTAAGTTAGAACATAGGAAGTTCCACCTCAATATCAGGAGATACTTCTTGACTGTGAGGGTGACAGAGCACTGGAAAAGGCTGCCCAGAGAAGTTGTGGAGTCTCCTTTTCTGGAGACTTTCAAAACCCACCTGTACGCATTCCTGTGTTGCCTGCCCTAGGGCATCCTGCCAATGACAGAGGGGTTGGATTAGATGGTCTCTAGAGGTCCCTTCCAACCTCTAACATTCTATGATTCTTTGTCTTCAAGTGTGCCAACTTTCTGCACCACAAATCATAGAATCCTAGAATGGCCTAGGCTGGAGGGGACCTTACAGATCATTTAATCCAACCTCCCTGTCATGGGCAGGGACGCCTCTCAACTAGATCAGGCAACATATGGGGACCAAACAGGAATCGAACCCGTGACCTTAATGTTATCAGCACCTAAACAATAGTGTGAGTCAGGTGAATTCAAGACCTCTTTAAACTGTAGAGTTCATTCTGATTTTCCGTATCATTTTAATTAAAGAACATAAAGCAGTAATGAAACGTTTGGTTTTTTCCTGCCAAAAGCTAGATCCTGACTAAGTATCTTGGATTCCTTCCATTTTTTATCCATCACTAAACACCAGCTCTGTGCTCCCTAGTTTCATTGGGCCTCAGGCACTGTTTCCTCTTTCTTTGCAGCTCTAGATACCTCCACCTTTTCCTAAAACCAACAATATTGTTACCTGAGGGGCAGGGTAAATAAGACTTGGGATTCTTGCGGTCACTTCTCTCATCCTTCTCTCTTCGATTCTTGCGGTCACTTCTCTCATCCTTCTCTCTTCCCTTTCCCACCAGTCTTGGATATGCTGTGACCTTTCTGTGCATGGCATAGAAAGTGCAGTTAAGAAAAACAACACTCCTTTCTACAATGCACTGTGTGTGCCACTGGATCTGATCAACAGATTTCTGCCTCGAAGGACAGACCTACAAAATTCCTCACAGCCAGTTGCTAGCTGTCTAGTAACATAATTTAAGGTGAAATAAATTTGATGGGACTGAAAAGCTAGATTCCTTCCTTTTACTTTGTTCAAGAGTATTCAACGGCCGCACTGAAGTTTTTGTATTAATTAGTAATTTCATGTATTGTATCAATCAACGAACAGGTGCAGTTAGGCACATAGGAACAAGAAGGGACGATGGTCTGGTTCTTGGACTTTGTAGATGTGTATTAGTTACAAAGTCAAAAAGATTTGTAAAAAAATATATTTTTAGCTTTAACCTTGGAAGTAGCATTTCCTAAAGGGGACTGTCATATGATTAAAATTCCATTTGTGGACAAGACTGGGGACTTGTATTTCAAACATATTTCCCTGTTGAGGGAAAGGATCAGTAAACTGTAGTTCTGCTAGTAATATGGAATAGAGGCTTGGATTTCATTGTTGTAAGCTGCATAGAGAATCGGATATTGTAAACTCAAAGATGGGAGTGATGGTCTAGTAGTTGGAACACTGGAGGAGAAACTGGAAAGTGTGTTATTCTGGTCTAAGATCACTGTTGTCTTCCTGTGTCACTTTCAGCTATGAATTTGGTGACTTTACTACAGCTTCTCCTTGGTATGTTATCAACATAAATAACCTAATCAGTACATAGACTAACTACTCTGAGATTCCAGTACAAGCTTTTCAGTAAGCTAAGTTAGCCTCAGCAGGACCTAAGTTGTTCCCATGCTTCTGGCACTACCCTTTCTTAACATATTCTCTGAGAGAGGTCTGATGCTTTTACAGCTGATGTGACAGCCTCAGTGCAAGTACAGACACTCCTGCCTTTGAGTGTCTTTTCATGCAACTTGTGGTTTACCTGAACCATTCAGGACTCTGAGAATGATTTCTCCCAAAGTTTGCTCAGGTCAGGAAGTACAAAATTGGCTTCATTATCCTTGGTACATATGTAGGATTTGGGTGTAACAGCTGGGAAACAGGTCACCTTCAAACGTGTGCAAGAATGAACTGAATGAATTGTCCAGGTTGGAGAACATTTTGTGACTCTTAGAAGACAAACAGCCAAGTCAAAACAGGAAGGAAACACACATGTTTTCATATTTCTTTTTCTTCCCTCTGGAAATGACATCCAGACGTTTGCACCCTATTCCTCGGACTATTTAACAGATGGTTCGTATGTTACTGCCAAAGGGCATTTAGTGGGTCACACCGGTAAGTTGAGTGTTGTCTCCACTGACTCTAGCACAGCAGCACATGACTGCCAGATACTATTCCCAGACCTATATAATCTTGCATATATCATAGACGATGCTGATGCAGAAAACCATTAAGGCTGAGTCTGTCTGTCCTTTTATATGTGAGACTTCACTGAAGTGGGAACTTTGAGCTAAGATCAATAGGAAGATCAAGCCACAAGAAAAGAGCTGAAAAGCCCTATTGATTGTTTATGACATTAGTAATGCAAAGAAATGTAGATTTTGAATGATGCCTGGTACTCTTAAAAAACATAATGATAAAACAATTGTCTGATGCCTTCAAATTAAGTGTTTTCTTTGGTAGTCTAAGCATTTACCTAAGGCTTCTAAATTTATTTCCTAGCCTGACTAGCCAAGTGACCTTTCTAACATTATTTATATTGGCTTTATATTTGTATTCAATTACTCAGCATAAATCAGAGTGAGCATTCAAGGCCCTCTTCTGCTTTATCTTTATCAGTATGCAATAAGCCTGATCCAAACGCTGCTGAAGGCAGCAGATGGGGCCCCATTGACATTAGCTGACTTTGACTCAGAACATCATATACACCACACCAAACTCTGGTCCCCTGTATAATGCATCCCAGTTCAGCCAAGTGACAAGTCATATGTATTCCATGCTCTTGCACATATGGGAACAAAACTAAAACAACCTTTTGTAGGTCTCTTCACATCCTTACTTAGGTACATGAAAGGCTACTTTTAGTATTGAAAATAAAAAGAAAAGGAGATGTGCTGTTAGCAGCATAATTAAAGGATCCTGGTTTCTTACAGATAGATATGGTGTGTCAAGACACTAACTGGTTTGCGCCAGGATAAGCTTCAAGATACCCTTTGGGCCTCCTATAACACCTCCTGCAGCAGTATCCTTGATCTCATAAGATCCCATCACTTCTTTGGTTCGCTACCTATTAGATGACCAGAGCACAGCAATGCATTCTAACTAGTGCCAAGCTACAGAAGGAATTTTCTCCATGGAGAATTGGTACGGTATTTGTCCTCTGTTCAGATTCTGATTTTCAAAAAACTTATGAAATCTAATTAATTTTGTGACTTCTCACCTGAACTGAGATAAGACAAGTGTGTTAGACTAGGAAGAAATTTATCACTGAAGGCTCAAATTCAGTGGGTGATGTGGGCAGAGAAATTGTTCACTAGTCTCAAAATCATTATGAGGAGAAATAGATGGTAAATAAGCAGCATGATTGCATAAGTCTGATTTCTGTTAAATGTTTTAATCCTCTCTGCCAACTGTGGGCCAGGAAATTATTGGCCTTTTCATGATGGAATGAAATCAAAACAACTTTTTTTTTTTTTTTTGGTCTTTGTTAATCCACATAAAGGTGTGGGAGGCAATTTGTAGTCCTGCTATGCGATCCTGCTCCAGGAAAGGCGGCACAAGGTCAATGCTTTTATGTTTTCTTTATTGTTTCACAAAAAGCTGTCACAGAGTTAGTTACAGTGTGTTGTCTTTTGGTGCTCTTTCAGCAGATACCACCCCAGAATGTACAGGAGGATATCGTATTTTTAGTATATAGATAACGTCTTCCATTGGACTTTGCAACTTAACACCGTAGGCTGTTCCCTGTCTGCAGTGCCTATGTCATGTATTAACTAGGACAAAATGCACTAAGGATTTTCATATGATTAATGACAGCCATCGGGATTTATGAAGACTGGGTCTAGCCATGGGGTCACAGCTGAATTTTCTAACTCTGATTCACATAACTTTAGCAGACCTGGTAGGGAAAAGCAGACCTAGTAAGGAAAACCTGTATTCAGCACTTCTCGTTGTGTCTTCCAAATCTTTAACGTGTTGTATATTTTTGCCCTGCAGTATAGGAAGTCTAATGAATACAGTGTAAGATGCTCAGTTTGTTAAACTATGCTTTTCTGCCATTTAATATATTCCTATTTTTTTCTGGGTACACAACCTAAGGAGGAAATATGTCACCAGCCATGCTAAAACCATTGAAATATCTGGGAAAGAAATTGTCTTCGAGTCTCAACAAATCATCTTTTTACAGCATTGCGTGTTAAGAATTCATTTAAGAAATGATCCCCAAGAGGCCACATGTGAGCAGTATGCCATCCTAATCTATCTTTTCCTGACTATTAGGTTGATAATGGGGATTCCTTTGCACAGTCATTATGCATTGTTGTCAGTCTTGAGCCAGTTTTATGACCTGTGTCCAAGATGTACCCTCGTTCTCATTAAGGGCTTAAAATGATCCATTAATCTCTTCCTTTGTTTCTCCAATTTTTCTGGCTCCTAATAGAACTCTAAAATGTTGGTCGTTTTTAGTAAGTAGGGAACCAGCATAGCTAAAACTACGATTCATTCTTGGTTCAACAACCAGAGATTTTTATATATTTCCATTGTGAGCACCAACTTTCAACAAGCAAATCCCAAAATACTTTAACATGCAAAGGACTCTGTTGAATCCCAGCAGTAGCACTGGTGGTCTGTAATAATGAAACCTCTCCTTTGTCAGGTAGGCAGTGTATGTATATAGAGCGTAGCCATGCAGCTTAGTTATTGCTGTTATATGTTAGAATATGCAGTGTCCAAATAAATCCTTTTAATTGTTTCTGGAATGTGGAGAAGATACGGTCCCCTTTAAGACTTGCAAGATAGATTTCTCATTTTAAGTTCAGCCAACATACAATAGTATGGTTTGGCCACTGAAGGTTGTAAAATAACAACTTCCTCCTGCACAACTTCTAAAGCTTCCCTAAAAAGAAAATGAAAGTCAATCAGTCTTGACTGATTTTTTTGTTGCACAGGACACTGAAAGAATGATGCAGTAATCATTTGAACATCGTAGTAAAAATGTATCAAGGGTCCAACACCAGTATATTTTATGTTAAGGAAAGTCCTTGTTTTAGTGAACTCGATAATAAACAGACTATTCTATTCAAGATATCACAGTCAGTGTCAGAATACAGTGAAGGAAAAAAGCCCAGGGAAATAACTTCTGTTACTTGTTCATATTCTCCTGGCTTGAAAGTGTAGTAGTCTGGGTAAATGCAGGTAGACTCAACCCTCATCTTTTCCTGACTGATTGCTAGCCATAACCTGCTGGTATTGGAATTAGAAACTGTCTGCACACTCTGCTCTCTATTTGGCTGACAAAATACTAACAGAGCAAATTGCAGGTTATTTCACTTTTCAACATGGGCTGTCACTTCCTAAGTTTGCACTGGTCTACACTGTCTTTATTAGAGTTTTTTTAAATAAATAGGGTGAAAGTGAATGGGTAGGCTCTTCACAACTCTGGTGTCAGCTGTGTGCTGACAGTTCTCCACTTATCTACATTGCCTGATCATTAGTTTGATCACTACCTAATGCCTGATCATTCTTCCTGCAGAGCTTATTGTTTTATTAAACTGCTTCACTAGTATTGTGAATCTCTAAAGCGGGGTTATTTTCTCTTGAGAAACGAAAAAAAGATCAGAGATAAAACTACCCTAGCAGAAATTGTACTCTCCTTGGTAAACTGGTGTCCTTGTGCACATATCAAATTAATAAAGTTGCAATACCTGATGAAATTACTGACACACAGCTACTTTTGTTTATATTGCCATCAGTTTACATGTTAATAGACAAAATGAGTGTTTATGGCAATCATATTTAATCATACTCTCAATGGATCAGATGTGAACTGTGGGAGGTTGGCCCAATCTTGCTGTTTCTGCTTTCCGCCAGTATTTGGAAATACACCAATCTTCCTTAAAAAACCCCCCGTACAATATCCTGCATACTTCCAGGCACCAGCTGTCTCCTAAACCACATCATCTGTGGACAGATGCCATGTGACCTTGTTACTTATCTATTAACCTATTCTTGTCTCTCTGTCTCAAGCATTTTTAATGTGTCCATCATCATGGTTTCCTGTACTCCTTAGTACTCAGCCCCTAACTCTTTAACAAGCCTAGCTTTTAACATTCCTGAGTCTTGAGTAAGTCTGCCTTACTTTCAGACCCCCACTGAAGGCAGTGTATTTCTGTACATTTTAAACAATATCAGATCGCTGTGTTAGACCATGTAGTGACTTGACTGTCAGTTTTAACTATTTTGGATTGTATTTAAGAGATATCAAGAAGAAAACTGCCTGATGTGACCTCATAAATGATGAATGATATCCCAACTTTTTTGAAAGGAGGGGTGGGTTTGCTATGTGGGCAAAACTGCTTATTTCTTTTAAGATTTCTTCATTTGGTTTACTACAGATGACAATGATGGTTTGCAATTCTGATTCTTCTCTTCATTCCATATCTGTTACATTGTTGTCAATCTTTGATTCTTTAACAGATGTTTGATATTTACTGAATATTCTAAATGTGTGGGATTATTGATGGCATGGTTTCCATATACAGATTGGAAGTACTGTATTTGTGAGGATCCTAGTCTGTTTGAGAACCTAGCAGAGCTGGGACTTTACATGCTATTGGATTACTAAATAACACCCACTTCCATCTTGGTGGTTAATGAAAGCCACGTACCTGTGTTATGGAATGCACCTGTATTATGATACCATTATGATGACAGTGGCCCCTACATTTTTAAAACTAAAAATGGTCTAATTTAAAACTGTAACTTAATAAAATGAAATCCATTAATATCCAGTTTAGTTTACAGATACAGAAGGTCCGCTTTTGGATCAACACCTTCAATAATTTGGATCTGTTTATATTTGAGGAGCAGATGGGAAGAGCTGGCATTTATAGTAGTTACAATTTTTATTACAAACAATGATAGATATGTGTACCGTGACATTCCTGAGAACACTGATGTGCCATTCACTGTCATAGGCCACATTCTTACAGCTTCTTGAGCGTGAAATATTGTGAAATTTTGCACTTCACTGGACTATTCTCATTTCTGTAGCAAATTAATGGTGGCATTACTATCCCCAAAAGTTCCCAACTCATAGGACTGTCTTACAGTCAACAAGATGCACTAGAAAACTATTAATTTTCTCTTCTTCTAATGTGGTTTTAGCCTTCAGATTTTATTTAGACTACATATTCAGAGTTTTCTCAGCAACAATGGATACAATTACCATTAAACAAACAAACAAAGCCCATTTAAAATGAGATTTAGATGTTGAATTTGTCATCCATGGCAGAAAAGAAGGCACTGATAACATAAGGCATGAATAAAATGAGAAGTACTAGTGATGCGGTCAGTATTATTAAAAGACTGTGACAAATCACTTTGCCTCAGTAGATTCATAGTCACATCTTGCATGATCATGAAAAAGTTCTTCTAAAATCTTGTCCTCAAACCTTTCTGAAGTCAAAGAAAGTTTTGAAGATGGCATTGGTAGAGCCAAGATTTCTAGCTGTATATTTAGGACCTCTTTCTCTGGGGTGCATTTGGTTGATGGTTCTGAAACATATTTACCTGATAAGATACTTGTGTTGACTACAGAGGGGGCAGAAGTGTTGCTGCTTTCTGATGTGCGTAATTTACACTAGTAAGAGACATGAAATAAGAAAAACACATCAATATATTTTTTTAAAAAATATTTATGTTGTTACTGAATACTTGATAGTCTGCACCATCACCACTTCAGATGTTACGGTGAGTAAATTGGGTTACAGTTTTGGCCATCAACATCTAGCAGGTTTCTAAATACTTATCTACAAAGCTATTCTCCAATATGGTTACTCCATATGTTCCCTTAGGTGCTGACTTATGAGTTTAGACATTTACTATACTAATATAAAAGCTGCATGCAATGATCATTCATTGATGTGTCTGATTAGAATACTTTCAACATTAATCTTTATCAACATGTAAGTTAACAAAAAAAAAATCATGAGTGACTCCTTTTTTGGAAAAAAGGTATTGTTCCTTTGAGCATATTATTTTCTTTGCACTTCCCTTTTAGTTACACACTGCAGGGGAAACAAAACAGAATATGAAGTTGAATCAATATCATAGCAAGAGTAAAAAAACAACGCAAGAGTGATCACTATCTTTTATTGTTGATGTGGAATCTCTCTCATAAATTTTGGATACCATGTAATGCAGATGCATTAATGAAGAGTTAAGAAATAAAAGTTTGTTATATGATAACAGGAATTAATCTGATTTTCTTTTGTAAATAGACAATAAATAACAGATTTTCGGAATCTTTGAGTAGGACTTTCCTTGACATTTGCAGAGAGAAATAGAATTTTTTTCTTTATACATTTTATAGCAAAAAATACAGTTAGAGATTGGACTATTTCCTTGAGAGTAGATTCCTGATCGAAACCCCTTAATTTCAGATGTAAAATGGCTTGGCTGCATTCATAAAGAGAGCCATGAATTCTTTTCCATCTGAACTTATGTACTTTGATTTTTGCTGAATGACTGACCATTTCAGCACGCTCTCCTGATTGTATATAATTCAGTCCTTGACCATGACAAACCAATCATTCACAACTGACCCTTGAAATTAATTAATGCCAATCACTGTTATCAGTCAAGAGACATTCTGAGGGATTTCAAAAGAAGAGATTGATGTTACGTAGAGCTAAAGGTAGATGGTGAAAATGTAGTCTATCAGTGAATTTCTGAACTTAAATTACATTTATAGATTGCTAACATCCTTTCTAGTACATGTAGTTACAAGATGGTAGTCGTCAATGTATACTAAAGCTGGAACAAGTGCTCAGTGTGAAAATGCTAATTTTCAGATACTTATATCTTGAAAACCATAGGTGGTCTTGGCACAGAAAATAACATACTACCTCCAAATTTGAATCTCTAAAGCATAGCAGGAGGCAGACCTAACAGCACTGTGACCATATGTGTTTGGGATTTCATACACAATAATTAATTTCCATTCTGTAAAAATGAATAATTTAATATAACATCCCACATCAAGAGACGCAAACACGAACTGATACTTAAAAACAAGAAGCTATTGAACAAACTTTTTCCTCATCAAAAGCAACTTAAAATGTAATGAATAAAAATAAATTGAAAAGAAAGCTATTTAACTTCTTTTATTTCTCAACATAAGAATCTTATGAAAACTATTTCTTGACAATTTAAGTGTGTTTAATTGAATAAAGGGCTTAGAAGAGTTGTATAATCTGCAAATGGATGCTATCTGTGTATGTGCCTAACATCCATGTTTTTTTTTCTAACTGTTATGACCATGTTTCCTCTTTTATTTTTATTTGCATGTGAAGATGAACCATCATCAAAATACTTAATATTTTTACCTAAACTCAATAAACCTGACATACCTGCAGGCTAAGTCTTTTCACTAAAATGGTGATAAACAATAGGCTTTAATGTCATTCTCTGACACAGGTCAGCTAAATAAAAGTCTCTGGAAATTATCATTCTGGTGTCAGATGATCAACAATAGCACTGCTGTCGTGTCGTCTGGGGGGCTACTTTCCCAGTGAGAGGTAAAGCATGTATTGTCACTCGCTGTGTCTGCTGAGAACATATTCACACCAAACTATCCAACACGTGGTACTTGTACGAAAACATGTTGTGCCAAATCTTCTCTCAAGTGATACTTGAAGTTTCTAAAAAAAACCCCTGTTAGCTGATGCATTTGTCTCCTGTTTACCACATTCAGCTGCCACTCCTAGCTCTGTCCAAGAGGAAAACAGCCTTTTTTTTCCAAATAAAAAACAAATCAAGTTGAGAGAGAAACAAGAACAGAATCTTTAGATTTGACTTGCTCTGCTAGCAGAAGATTGACTACAAATCAAAACCACGTGCCAGCCTGGAAGTTTTTAGTCACCAAAAACTGTTGATCAATGCTGAAGGGGGGGTTCAGAAATCCAGTTAGGCTACAAGACACATTTCAAAATCCCACTAGATGCCAGTCTGACTACACATCTCGGAAAAAAATGTGGTCCTTGTGAATGGCCTCTAAACTCCAATACCTGTTGGATCTTGATCCAAACTGTGGAATTAGGCCTGGATCCAGGTCCTAGTGTGCACCTAAAGCTTGCCATAGCTGCTAATGACAGAGTAATCTTCACTGCAAAATGGTGGAGGCTTCTGGGAGATACATGTGCCTTTTGGGGTGCCTCACAGAGGGCATATTGCAGAATTGATGGCTGCCAGTCAAGAAGAGCGTACTCCTCCACCTTTCTCTGCTTTGGATGTCAGAGTTGCATTAAATTACTAAAGAGAACCTATCAGCAAGCAAAGAAGAGTATTAATTACTTTACGAGTAGAAAAAAGTGTTTGTTGTTTGACTGGATAAGAGACTAGTTGATATTTGTCTTTCAAAACAGCATAGCTAGAAAGGCAATCAGGGACCAGGCTTCCAAAGACCAAAGCCAGAGCCAGGGGCCAGCTGTGCTGTGCCATGCCACTCCTGATATCTTAATAGATCACATTCGTTTGCAGTGGGTGTAAAAACTGTCAAGTGGAAGGATGTTGTTAATGATGAAATTACTCCCATGACACAGCATTTGATTTTCTTAAGCAATGCTTGAAAACTTGTCTCTCATGCTCTGCTATCAGTGATATCATCACTGACATCTGGTTTTTTTTAGGCTGCAACACAGTCTTGCTAGATCTACGCTCCACTAAAAACAGTAGTTAGAATTTATTTACATACATATGTATGTATATCTATTTTCAAAAAAAATGCTGGTTCAGCAAAGAGTTAGCAGTGTAGTGATTTTTGGCAAAATTTTCCGTGAGGTGGTTTCTTAGGTTATTTTGAAAAATAAAGTAGCTTGAAATGCTACCATGCCAAATTTAGTTTCTGGACTGAAGAACCTATTAGAGACGATCACGTGAGAATGATCGAGATTTCTCCATAAGTATTTCTGTTCATTTCTGAGAGTATATCTACATAACAGGAGACAGTCTAATGTGGTGTTCTTGCTACTTTTAAGCTGAATTAGGTACAAGATATTATCGTTACTAGACAGCTGCATTGCCATGGCTGTATGTTCTTCAGTGGCCAGATATATTTTTTCCTCAGTGAGCTCTCATATGTTCTGGCCACACTGCCAGGAGGACCTGAAGAGGTTTGCATGTCCTTTCATTACAGTACACTTGTTACTGTGTGTGACTTCAGTGAAGATGCTCTCATAGCTCAGTGATGTCTAGTACTGCCTGTATGAGTTGAAATGTCGCTGGCAAAGTGGGAAGGATAACTAATGGGTTTAATTAATGCCTTTTAGGACAGTGTATCTCAACAGCAGGTCTGCAGCCCTTCTGCAAGTACTGCTTTTTGCTGCTCTGACTGTTGTTAACGAAGCTGCAGCTTGCTTCTGTCTACCCCTGGTTTCCGGTGTCTGGATTGGTTTGAGGTTGAGAGTGGTTTCCTGTTTCTGTGCTGCTCTGGGGTAGGCTAATTGAAACGACATGTAGGAAAATATGTGTCCAGTGCGGCTAAGGAAGGAGCCAAGGTCCAGTGTTCCACAGCAAAGTGACTGAATAGAGAAATCTTCATAGAAGTGGAAGAAAAATCAATAAGCTGCTATTTGATGTGAATAGCAAAGTTCATGTCCTTCTGGGAAATATGGGCAAGTGCATGCACAGGCCTTCTGCAAGAAGGACAAGATAAGAAGAACAAGAGGAAATATCAGTCACAGAGGATAATCTGTTCGGTAACTGTCCTCTAGATTTCTTTCAGCTTGACTCTGCACATATGAATAAATAGAACTGAATAAGGAAAAATACTAAATCTATAAGAAGTCCTCAAGAATGAGTCAATCACAAACCGCTTCAAGTTCATATGCTAAGCAAAGAAATTATGAAAAGAAGGTCGATTTCAAGTATTGCTCTGTGTTATGAAGTGGACTTTTTTTGATTGTTAAGGAAACCATGACCATTGTGTGAAGAATGTATTCATTCACACGGTTTGATTGAAATTCCACCACTATTACTTTGCAGCTACCGGTCACTGGGTCCAAAAGGGCTGACAGTCTTAAGTACAGTTCTTGCATTCAGTTTATTAGAAATATAAAACTACTTATACTACTACATACTCCTACACAGAGTACACACTTCCAAGCACCTCTGCATTAACATGCAAAACTACAGCTGTGTTGCAGTCTTGGCAGATCATACATCTAAATACACAAGCTAAATAGTGGCAATGTTACTGAAGAATTACTCTTCCGTTTTTACTGATGGACAAGTAAAACACCCAGTCTCATTGCTGCATCTCTTCAGTTCAAACTCCAGTTGCACACACTGCCTAGTGAGCTTGAGGGTGTTAGATAGCACCTTCTTACCTGGAGAAAAAAGTGTGGGAGAGCATATTGGTGCACTGGAGAGGACCTGAGATGTGTCTGAGACTGCCATAATGCAGTCTGTTTTCAGCCCTGAGATATGTGTCATTGCTGTTCACCTGTATTGGGAAGTTCACGTTTTGCCCTTAGAGTTCTGAGCTTTTCTGCTTTCCCAGTCACTTTTGGCCAGCATGCTGGCACAGTGATTTTTAGCATGGAGGACAAAGGAATAAAATGTTTTGGTCCTTTGTAGATGTCTGTTTGATAAGTAATCTAAGTGCAAAAAGATTGGAGAAAACATCTGGAAGTTCTTCCAAGAGTTATGTGGCAGGTTGTAGTCTGTATTCATCTCTTTCAAGGTCCAAAGCAGTTTTGACAATAGTTTTCCCTCTTCATCGTACATAGGGTTACTGCATTCTTTATATAGGGAGTGCCTAAACTACAGATAAACCAAAGAAAAAATCTTAAGTCAAACACACACCTCCTTTGTCCCAATCTTAATCATATGAGCAATTGTCCTGCTTCTTGTTTCTTGTCCTGAATGGTAAAAGTTGAGATGGGGTCAAGGGAGACTAGGCTACTTTATGAAAGAGAAATCCTTTGAAGATCATTAAATATGTAGAAACCACACCTAGCTCTAGAAGTCCCCATACTGAAAACAATTTGTGTCTGGGAAAATATTATCTGGAAGTATCATGTACTCTTGTTTGCCCTACTCTCCATCTTCCTTATCCATTTGGTAACGACCAGACTTTTTCGAATTCTAATTTCAAGTTAAGGTGGTAGAGTAGTTCAGAAACCTTTTGTTTGTTATTCTAGATGCCCCTTTTTTCACACCAGAAGACAGGGTCACAGGCTGCACAGGAACTTATTTGTCATAAATGCCATCTTGAAGGTGGTGAAGATTTTCTCAGTCTTCCTCTGATTCACCAGTGCTGGAGGAGGCCCAATCCTCACTATAGGTCTTGACCCTGTGCGCTTTTTTGTTGTCTGGTGGGCTCTATAACTTCTATATCTTTTCTTTTATGATCAAGTTAAACTGGCAAATACCTTAGTAATTCATACAGCATATTCACATGATTTTTAGTGTGTAGTAAAATGATGTACTGGCTGAAGATTTTTCTTCTTTGGTGAATAAGGACTTAACTGCATGGAAGGTGGATCTTGGTTCTTCTTGAGCAGATATGGGGTGTGTGGGAATGATTAAAAAGTCTCTGTGAGATAGAGACAGACAGTATTTGGGACATACAGTTTTAGGAACTCATCTAGCCAACCTGGATCTGATTACCAGATTAAATGCTAGGTATTGAGAATTTTGTTAATTGTTTTCCATTTCCCCCCTCTCGATAATATTTTCTTTTATTTCTGGTCATAAATATTATCCTAGGAATTAAATCTGAGCTTGAATGAATCTGTTTTTTTCTGCATCATCATGTTAATTGCTTACACTATACAAGCCAATGTTTTTATTGATCTTATCCCTCGTAAGAAGGAGAACAGGATCATTTTGAAAAAGCAGAACAAGGATCAAGAAAATGAAAAGAATACAGCTTCTCGTTGTGGCAGGAATAGAACAGGTATAAATAGGAGACCTTTAAGAGCCACTTCTACTTCTCCTAAAACACAGTTTTTCTTTTTGTCCTAACACGGAATTTTGATCCTCACTTAGCTTCTAATGGGCTTAAGATTTTTTACTTTTTTTTCAAATGCCTGGGAGATCCGTCACCTCAAATAAGTGGACTTTAAAGGTCAAGACAGCTCTTATCCTTTTAGCTCCTTTCATGAGAGCTCTGAGCAGCAGGCACAGCAGTCTCAGCATGGACTCCACGATATTTCCTCACAACGTAGCCTGAAACTGCATGCCTGCAGGGTAAAACAAAATTACCAGTGTTCCCCTATGAATGTCCTACACCTTGAGAAGCCACAGCCAGCTACAGAGCAGTTAGCTGCATGGCTGAACACGAGCAGTAAACGCTTACTTCAATTGTGGCAACTGCCACTCAGAAGGGATGCATTTAATCTTGAAGGATAGATGTCTCAAGACCATCTCCCCTAAGTGACACAAAGTCTCTGGATGCAGGAAGGAGAGCTGAAGAGTTCTGTATGTAGAGAGTTTCTCTCTCTAAAGTAGGGTAAGTGGACAGAATTTGGATAGCTGTTAATAAATTTGAGTCAATATTAATCTAGTCCTTACGTCTAATGAAAATGACTAATGAATGCACACAGAAAAAAGTAAAACCTGACAGCATAGAAGAATACCAATAACATGATAAATAGCACTAATTTTTCTCATTTTGCCTATTATTACTGATTGCAATGCAAAAATATTTGCAGATTTGCTTAGAAACTATTTTGATAAAGCCATGCAACACAGCTGATGAGAAACCAGAATTCAAAATCCACAGACATTTCCTTTGAAACTAACACTCCTAAAAGAGATGGCCAAGGGGAGAGGGAGTAATTTGCTGCTGCCTGTGGACCCTGGTGAGGTCTCCTGGACACTATCACTCTTCCTGCCTGCTCCAGTCAGAACCTATTGCTAATCATTATTAAGCATCCTGTAAGAAAATGGCAATAGCACTGAGATTTCTTGGAAGATAAGTATCAATTAAGGTCAAGTATGAGTAAAATGGGCACAGTTTTTCAATAGCACCAAAGGGTCTGTGGTCACTAGAAGTATTTAGGCTGCAAACTCATCCAGGCAATTTCGAAAACTGTGGGAAAATTCTTACAGCATCGTATAAAATAGATTTTTAAAGACTTTGCCACTGTCAGTTACTTTGTGGATTTTAAAAATATAACCTGAAGGTGTAATAAATACTGTGCAACCTGATCTGAAGGGAACTTTAGGTAACTTACTGTAAATGCATATACACACACATGATTCTCTCTAAATATATTGGCCTATTTACTGCGGTAGTTACCTGTTTAAGACTTGCAGTTATATTAAGTAAAATAGTGTGTCTGGGCTAATACATTTTCAGAGAGCCTATTTGTTTTACTGAAGAATTTATTGCAGCAGTAATAACTGTCAGAGTGAAAGCGTGGTTAAAGTGCTGGAGACAGGACCAACTGCAAAGGGTATCTATCAAACGATCGACTTCCTGCCAGCCGTGCTGTGAACTCTTTTGTCATAAACTCAAGCACCCAGAGTTGAAACCTCGATCAATGAAAGGGGAATCTGGTATCCAGCTCTTTTAGAGAGGGCATCTCTTATGTTTGACCCATTGGGACACAAATAACAGTTTTTATACAGTGCAGGCTTGATTTACAGCAAGCCTCCAGGTTAGCTAGTGACATTTTTATTTTAAACGATGTGAACAACCCTTGCTGCCTGAAAGAGTTAAATACAGAGATCCCAGCTGCACTCTAACTAAAAGTTTTAGCTTTGTAACCCAAAAATATAAATTTCATTTCACTTTGCAGTTATCTGCCATGCAGAATTTATTTTTTTTTCCTTCTTGATTTCATTCTACATTTAGCATCTTGGTACCATGGACAATACGGTCTTGTCTGAAAATGCTGCTTACTGCTGTTCTCTCCACATTTCCAAAAGCAGTATGTTTGGTACTATGCTTGCCTTCTATGGACATAATTCAGCTATTTATTCACCAAAGCCCCCTTGTCTCTCAGAGCTTCTATTTCACCTCTGCTTAGGAATTTGTTTTAAAATTCTACAGTATTATGACCAAATTTATGGGTACACCATAATAAAAAATTTTTGAAGGATTTGCGTTTCTAATCTAATCTTAAAATCGTTTTGTAATGTAGTAGCAATGGGGACACAAGCTGTGGCACACAGGACATATTGTTCTTGGGATATATCTCTGTCATAGACTCATGGAATCATAGAATTGTTTGGGTTGGAAGGGAGATTTAAACGTCACCAAACTAGGTGGCAGGGACACCTTATACTAGGTCAGGTTGCTCAGAACCTCAGTTGACCTGACCTTGAACACTTTCAGGGATGGGGCATCCACAACATCTCTGAGCAATCTGTTAGAGTGTCTCATCACTCTCATCATAAAAGTTATGCCTATATGTATATTATTACACAGTGCATGCTTGTAAGTACTTTAATTATGGTCGTTTGTGACTAAATACCATACATTGTAACCTAGCACTAGAGTCACTGTAAAACTATGTTAAATATGTGGACTGGGTTTGCTGATAACAAACCCACAGAGCTTGCTTTTTTAAAAATGTGGACAGCAGAAGGCCCCTGATCCATTTCAAAGATGTGCTTGCCAACTGGAGGCAGCTGGGTCACACTTTGCTTGCCTCTGCAGAATTCCACTGATGATTTCCTTTTCAGATCAGTGCATCTGGTTGCTGGACACACAAAACTCCCTAGGCATCTTCGTCTCACTTTCGTTGAGCACAGACTGACTTCATGGGGTTGACCAAGCTGTATACATAGTCTATTTTCATGTTTTGATGGATGCTTTACATGTGTCTGTCCCATGAATGGGACAACAAGCTAATATCCAGAGTGTTTCAGTGCTGTGCAGGGTTAGACTGTGCACTTCTCAGCGTAGCAGTGTGAGCACTGAAGCTGGTGCTCGCCTGCTGCTTTGTGTACATTAGTAACTTTTAGCCTGATTTTGATTCGTGCAAAGAAATTCAAGTATAATAGTTTTCCTTATTTTAGAGCTCGCATAGAAGTGAGGAGTAGACATCAACTCGGTTTGTCACTGCTTACTGCCGTCTATTTACTTTTTGGAGACTGGGGGGAGGTGCTCATTTATGTCATGCCTTTCATATATATTTCCTATTTTTACAAGGGGAAACTTTAATTGAAATTTGAGTTCTGTAGTGCTGTTAGTTTGATCATTACAGTAGCATTTCAATATGTTTTACTTCAGTGCAAGCTTTCACAAATGTGTTCCATTCTCCCGCCAACAAGAAAAATGGCCTAGGTAAATTGTTGCTGCACATGTGGTGCAACAGTCTTCTACCTCAGAGGAGGAAATTTTCTCCTGCCTCAGAAACAGAACTTTTCCCTTGGTAGGTGAGGTTTTTTGTGCCATTTGTCTAAAGCAAGATGATGAATTGCAACAAAGGAATGAGAGAGAAGTTTAATGCATTATGGATGTTATACAAAATATATTTCCATCTTTGCATAAGGCCCTTTTCTTGCATGCCATAGTTCTTTTTTAGAATTAAAAATAACATATCCAGACATTGACATTATTTTAAAAATTTAGATATATATTCCACCTATGTGTGTGTACTGGGGAAAGACATTCCTGTTTTCCTTTTAGTAGTTTTACACAGTATAACACATGTAATTCTGCTGACAAATCTTGGGTTATCCTGCTGTGCATTAGGCCAGTTTGTCTGCTGCAGTCTGAATTTGATTTGCTCATCCCCAGTCACATGGCTGTTGTCTCTGAGTACTTGATATGATCAAATTCAGTGCTGCTTGGGTTACACACAAAAAAAAGGCGTGTTCCTGCAAAATTAAGCTCTATAACTATTGTCATAATGAAGATGAGAAGAGTTGTCTCCTTTTGTCTTAAAGTGTTCTATCTTGAGCACAAATCAGAAATATCTTTTGGATAAATACTAACCTTTGAGTGAATTGTTGCCTTGAAACATGTAGGAATATTTGAATCAGTAATAGGATTTCTCATTGCAAAGCAGGCTGTAGTGCAGCATTAACTTCTGCGCTGAGAAGGAACATGTTGTAGGGAGCCTTTCGTTGATGCTTATGTTATCACAGCTTAGATCCTTACAAGCCACAACTGGATCTTCCTTCCAGCAAATCCAGATTTCTCTTAACATTTGTTGATGAAGTGGTTCAGATGTATTATTCAGTCAAAAACAAACATCTCACCATCTCTGAACAACACCTCTTCAGGTCCTCATGCTATTAGCACAGTATTTTTGTTTTAATTACGATGAGTGATATGCTGCTAGTAAGCATACATATCATGTTTCTTTCCGTAGACTTGAGGCTTTTATGGTTTGGCTTTTAAATTTACTCTGTTTACAATCAATAAAGTGTGCTACGGGCTCAATAAGACCCAAATTAACTTAACACAATTAGCTATAATTCAAACTTTCTGCAAAGCTGGTCCTTTATTCCCTGTTTGCACTAAATCACTAGAAAGAGACTAGAAGGTAGGGCAGAATCAGATCAGGATATTCAAATCTAGCTGATATTTTTTTCCCTCCTCCAAATGGTTTCTGCTTATCCTATAATTTGAGAAATAGGAGAATAAAGGAAAAAAAAAATAAGAAGATGCATTTTTCTCAGCCTGTGCTCCCTAAGGATCTTTACTTGGGTGCCTCATCTGAGCTGACTGGCTGCACTCCTGCAACGGCTGGGAGTCATCCCTGTGCATCCTGACTCAGCGAGCTCAGGGACCAGCTCTGAAATGTGGAGAGGTATTTTAGGGTGAGGCATGGCAGAGCACACAGCACATTTCCAGACATTTTGGCTTTGGTGGCCTGTGTGGGTGCTCTCCCAACACCAGGAGGCTGGACACGCAGCGATTGTCTTTCAGACATGTGTCTCTGCCCCAGCATGGGGGACCTACCCTGGCAGCTCAGCAACGGGTGCAGAACAAGAGCTACAGTTTCCAGCTCTGATTGGAAACAGAACAAGCATCTCTGCTGTTTGCTTGCATTACCAAACCACCAAAAATCGTCTTTCCTCTTTCTTTACCTAGATGTTTTCATTGCCTTGGCCAGCACTGACAAACCGTGCTGTGAACTGAGTGATAAACAGCATGAGTGATGTTTATTGCTATTCTCAAATAATGATAGCAATTTTTTAAATGATTTTTCACCTAAACGGTGTTTCTCTAAAATCATGTAGGAGTTCAGGCTGATATTAAGATCTAAATTGATGCCAGGGGAGTTATGATTTGGAACAGAGATCATGTATTTTATTTCTAAGCCCACGTTTTTTCTGGAATTCAGCAAGTATACAGAAGATTGTCATTGTTAACATTCACCCACATTCGATTTTGTAGATGCTTAACAACTCTTATTTAACTAACGACTTTACAATTGGAAGGAAACATGTAAATAAGCCAATCACAATAAACATTACAGATTAAGGATAATTAAACTACATTTTTCCATGTGTATTTTTTTTTCAATTTTATAAAATGCAAGGAAAGTTAACTAAGCAGTTAAAGAATCATACTTCTTTCTGGTATTTTTGGTCACTACATCCGGAATTTTTAAAGACCTTGTTTCAGAGTTTCAGCTGACAGAAATTGAGAAAACATGCATGGATAGAGTGTTTCAGATGCTAAATTAAATGGCGACATGTTAGAAAGTAGTGTATATATTTCCAGCCTGGAGCTCCCAGAGTTATTGTGCAAAATTCCACATTAATATCTTACTCAGTTTCTGTGATTATATCCTTTATATCAGTGAATGTCATGGCTGCCAGGTAAAATAAAACCATCCTATGTGTCCTCTTAGAATTATGCCAAACCTAATAACGTGTGAGTGTTGCTCCGTGTTTCTGCGGAGCTGGCGATGCCAGCCCATTCTCGCACACTAATGTGTGATCAATACATCTTTCACTGGCAACCAGAGCCCTAGTCAAGCATGCAGAAAAGCCAGCCAATAAATCACCACCGAAGGTCATGGCCATGGCAGCTCGGCACCCTCGGGTCGCCCAGCTTCGCCTCAGACCCGGCCATGGCTCTTCGGGCTGCCTGGCAGCCGCAGGTCGGCGTGAGGTCAAGTTTAAGCCCAGCGGGGTATTGGCCTCTCAGATGCTGTTTTGCTGTTTCTGACACTGACCATTAATTCTCCTCTGTTACCACAATTAACCCTTCCCCGCCCACCCCTGCACAGCCTCAGATGGGACGCGACTGTGCGGGGGAAGGATTACTTCGTCTAAATTTGAAGTCGTGTTCTGAGATTACTCTTCCTCTGCCAGATTTTAACTTTTTCTCTGTCAAGAGAAAACGGGAGGCAGAAAGTGTGACTTGGTAGAAATTTCTAAAGTCAGGAGGAGCTGTAAATGCTCATGAAAGTCAAGTTCAGGGCGTCTAGTCTGACACCCTAAATGGCACAAGCCAATGAACTCATGCCACAGGGTTTCAGAAATGATGCTTTTCTACAAGTATAACATACCTTTATAGCTATAGACTTGGAAAATGAAGAGCAATATCAGATTTTCTTGAGGATAACTTAATATTTTGGTCTTACTCTCCTATAACTTAAATATGACCTCAGCATCTCAAGGATTCACCTAAAACTCACAGTGAAATAAATATAACATCATGAAGCATCCTTGAATTATCTTGACCACCCTCAAGTGAACAGGAAATACTTATCAAATCACTGGGAAGCCTTGCTCTCATGAGATTTGTAAAATTTTAAACCTCATTTGTGGACCGTAAAGTTCTGTACAAGCTCAGATATGCAATATATATTTGACCAGCAGAATACATTGCCACAGAAGGTAGCCAAGTAAAATAATTTGACTTGAGTAAAAAGGGGCAGATAGCTTTACGGTCAGGAATAATATTTTTATAGCTATGAAAGCCAAGGTAGTAAGGATAATCAAATCATACATTTTGGGATATAAGATGATTGTAATACTAGCAATGGTCAGGAAGAAATTTTACCTTTTGTCACAAAAAAAAAAAAAAAAGAAAAAAGTGCATAGTGACTAAAATTGTATTTTAAAATAACTTAATCATCTGAAAGGTGAACACTGACAGCTGTAGCACAATAGACTAAGCAGGGCTGAAGGTTACTCTGGTATGCAAAAACCTTGATTAGCTTCTGCACTCTTAGTATCTAAAAAACACCCTTATGGCTTGGACTTGTCAGTCGTCAACCCCTCTCTGCTTGCCCTCTGTACCTTCCCAGTAATACCAGGCGTGACACCTCATTCACTTGCATCGTCTCCAGTTTTTCCTGTGCCTTATAGCTCCCAGTCCTACATTACTGGTTTTTTTCTCCTTAACCAAGATTTTATTCTTTCATCTTTTAAAGCTAAGCTTCTAAAACTTAAAAAGAGCTACACTGCACACTTCCCAGTGTGACGTTCTACCCACTTTGCACACCCTGCACATTATCCCGTCCCATTCACAGTAGACAGGAATACCTTCAGAGGACCCAGGCAGGAGAGGGACCTTCACAGCATCTGATCATTTAGGTGACATATCCTGCTTATATCTTGGAAACTCATTGACCTCTCCAAGGAGCAGCACAGTTTTGTGATGTTCCTTACTCAGCCCAGTACTGGACATAGCAACTTAGCACCACATGAATTAAAATTAACGTGTATGGTTATGGAAAGTATTAACCTGTAACACTATCTTTCAACAAGAATGATAATGCTCTTTTTCTTAGTGTTCAAGTCTTGAAAGAAATATTTGCACTGTTAATTTGTATATGCGAATAGCTATTGAGGGAGATGATGCTGCTAGTAGACTGTTCTTTTCTTTATTATTTCTAACTAGAAGCTATTTGCAGAAAAAGCTTCTAGGAAACAGTGCGTGGATAGACAGAATGAGGTTTCAGAACTGTGTGCCTTCTGCAAGTGCTACTTTAGCAGTGAAAAGTAAGATTTCTTCTGGATTCTCTACCATGTCAGTGGAGAGCCCATGTCAGTACAAAACACGATTCATAAAGAAGCCTACAAACAAACAGAAAACACCCAACAAGAATCTTTGTTCAAAACTAAGTCAGACTAAGACACTCAAGAAATGACAGAGTAGCTCTGGTGAGATGAAAGTTTCATCAGCAGGAATAGAGTTGGCTGGCCTGACACTGTAAGATGAATGAGAGCGGCATGTCATCTGCATCTTCCCAGTGTATTTGAATTTATTTGTGGGAAGCGAATATTAAGTTACACAGGACATTAGGATCCTGTGGATCCTAATTGTAGGGTGAGAACGATTTGTCCCTGTTTTGTCTTCTTTCCATCCACCCCCCTCCTCAAGAAAATCATTAAAAAAGTAGAGATGAAGTTAAATCTAATCTTGAAAAGATTTGGTGTATGTATGTCCAACTGAATAACACCCACTATTATATTGAACTAATTTCTTATGCTTAGATGGTGTAGCTGAAGCAGTGTTTATAAAAAGCAGAAGCATGAATTTGAATGTTAGGTATCTGCAGGATTATTCACAAATACTTGGCACTGCTTGCAGCAATGGCTTTTGTCAGGCAATGGAAAAGACCTGTATATAAGTGTGTTTAGGGAAGAAGGGATGGCTTTTGGTCCTTACAGAAAAAAGTCTGTTGAGGGATTTTCCTGTGCTGATTCCAGAATAACAATGGCGGTGACTGAATATATAGAGGAATAGAAGTAGGAGATCCCATTTGTCTTCAGTGCTCTGATACCTGACCTAACATCCATTACTTGAAATAACCTAAGCTGCTTGGTGGTAACTGGACACATGAGGCGGTACAGTTTACTCATCATCTTCAGAAACTTGAAATACTGCTATATTCTTCCTGGATTTCTTATTTTCATGTATATTTCTTGACACTTCTAAAATCTAGCTCTACCAAGCCAGAGCACTTTGCAATGATGCATGGTCATTGCTTCAATCTTTCTTTTTTTTTTCTGTCAAGATAAATCTCAAGAATAATGTGATAATAAGTGCTGTACTAGAACTCATAAATTACTAAGATTTCTATAATATAAAAAGCTCTAATGTTTTAAGATGAATTTATGTTAGTATGCTTGCACAGATGCTAATGAATTGATCTGGAGTGTTGTGTGAAATTTGTTGGTGGGTTTGAGACAGTGGATTAAAATTAGAAGGAAAATTGATACAAGAAGAAAAGAGGCATGAAAAAAAATGCAGTGGAGGAAATCAGGATAGGAACAAAGAAGGCATGCTTATCTTCTACTTGGGTTCACAGCTGAGGAAGCGGGAGAAGTTCTAGAGAGAAGGTGCATACAAGAAGCTCCTAAAGCTATGTTAGAAGTCTGCTTGCCTGTAGGGCTAAGATAAAATAGGGTACAAATGCTTACATGGAAATTGCTTTTTTTTTTTTTTTTTTTTTATTCCTCCTCCCCAAAGGAAGATGGGGACACAGAAACATGTATGCCCAGAAGGACTGGAACTAATGTGGAGAGGACACCTGGCATAGCAGGGGCTAAGATAAAGAAGGACCACAGGAGCTGGAAGAGAGAGAGACAGAGAAATGGTGTAGTAAATCACAGCTAGCAGTTAAGTTGGAATACATAGTAGAGACAGCTGTTTGAAAGTGTGACCTGATAAACAACTGTAAAGAGGGGTACTAAACTGGATGTGAAATTTGTTTGTGGTGACATTAGTAGCTGGAATAAACAGTGCTGCAAACACTGAAGTATCTAGCATAATTTAGAGAAAATTAATTAATGAAATGCATTTCGAAGACAAGATGGTTTTGGTCAACACAGAGAGGTTAGAACTGTCAGAACATTGCAATGCCTGATCACTCAGGATAGATTTGTTGAAACTATCACACAACGAAGTCATCTGATAATCCAGAAATGGGAGGTAGAATACAATGCAGAACAGTCAAATTCTAGTGGAAGGTTGCTGTATTATTGGCAAAGGTAGTAGTTGAAGTGCAAGTAAACACCGTAAGTAATACACAAAATAGAACATTTGATTTTAGTTTTCTCCTGGAGAAACATGAGGGGTTAATCTCTTTTTTTGGAACATGGTAACCATGTACCAAATGTTTTAAGGTTAAAAAACCAGGCTGGATAGTGTCTATTAATATATGGTTAAACAGTCCACATAGAGCACTTGTATGAATAAAGACTGTAAGAAGATGCTTCCATAACAGTTGATATAATAAAGATATACCTCACAATATTTAAAAGCACAGCAGATTCTAGTTGACCAGATAGAGGCATATAGGCTGCAAACAGCTTTGTATGCTGCAAATCAAGAAGCCACATAACATAAACAAGATGACTGTATTCTAAAAAATTAAGAGGGAAAAAATTATATACCCAAACAAAGCCAGAAGTAACTCCAGGATGGAAGAACTGAGGAGAAGCAATATTATAGCACTACTACCAGCAACCTTAATTAGGAAAGGTTAGTGATTTTCCATAATCCATTCAAATATATAACAGCGAAGTAGAAAGGATTGGCAAAGAATCACCTCCACACCTAACCTTTTTCAGTCTTGATTCTTATTCATTCACACTTCTGGATGACTAATGTGTTTGTAATTTTTCTTTCTCAACTTTGCAAATAAACAAATAAACCCTACAACCCTAAATCTCTAAAATAAAACCCCACAAAGTAAAACAGAAAAGAACCCACAATGGGAATATTAAAAGTAATTTTGAAAAAAAAAATTAAAAAACATATGGAAGGTTGCACATTAACTACAGTCCCTGGCGTACGAAGTTACCTGTATTTGGATTTGCGATACAGCCACATTTCTTACTCTGACTGAAGAGCAGTCAGTTATAAACCTCACTGCTCCTGAACCCTTCAACTGTATGAGACAACTAGATGTAAGCGGCTTTTATAACCTTCCATAAGATTTTTTATTATGCTGTGATCTTTAAAAAAGCACAGAGCAGATACAATGAAGTGAGTTAAATGAAAAGCGAAAGCATTAACAATAGATTTCATCACAGTATTTAATTAGCTAGAGGCCATGTAGGAATAGACTAAATATCAGCACAGGGTTCTTGATTACAATCTTAAAACAGATGGGCATTTTTATCTTGAAAGGATGACCAGCTTATCTGTAGCTTTCCAGCTATCATGACTGATCTATATCTCCTTTATCCAGGCTAATCAAGTACAGAAAGTTTATTAAGATAATAACACTGAAAGTTATCACCAGTTACGCTCTCTAATCTTGATGCAGTTTTGCTGTGTACTGTGTTTCAAGAGGTCTGTCAGCCAACAAAGGCTAAAATTTGAGGGGTATCATTTACAGGTCTACAACAATTTTTTTTGTTCAACAGTAAGCAACTTGAAACTCAGCTTAAATTGATGGCAAAAAGGTTATTGTCATGACAACTCCAACAGGTTAAACACAGGCTCTGAAAACAGGGTAAAAGGTAGAAATCTTCCCCTAGGACAAGCAGGTTGCTAAGTCTCCCACTGACTCTAGTTTCCTGGCACTGCCCACTAAACTGCCTTCTGCAAACATGGAAGAAGTGAATCAACTCGTAAAAATCAGAGTACTCACAGTACTAGAATCTGTGTCAAATGATGTAGATGGAATGATACATATAGCCAGTGGAAGTACGCCTAGGAGAGCCGACTGGGGGGTCTGTAAAATTAGAATTTGATTTTTTAATGCATATACATACTAAACATTCTCAAAATAGTCCTTGCAGTTCTTAATTTTAAGAAATCTAGTTTTAAGATTAAAAAATATTTCCCAAGAGGTTTGAAATAGGGATTTATTTTAAACTCAGTTATGTGATAAGAGATGTCATCCACCTCATTGGGATGAATGCATAATTGAGAAGCATCAGTTGATTTTGGATAGGTTTTACATTAACAGCCCACTGTTAACAATCAGGTTACTGCATAATACTTCAGATAAAGAGACAGTTCACAACAAATAGAGGTGCAGTGTTTTAATATCCTAAAAGTATTAAGGAGGCACACATAGTGTTGCTACTTGAATACCAGAACTTTTGGAGGTTTTGCCTGAAGAGATGTCCTGATGTCAGTATGATCATCTACATGTGAGTAGAATGGAGGACAGTCTATATCAGTTGTTCTGGCATTTCTTGCTTGGCCTTGACAAGTCAGAAATTCTTGGGGAGATGGCTTATGGGACTTCTGACTGAAAGATCAATGCTTAAATAAAATCTCTGTGCTGATTACACATCTTCACATTTAATCAATGAGTCACTGAAATTCCATAACAAGCTAAATATTGATGACCAGAAAACAAATGTGTACAATTGCACTTCACTGTTTTTTCTCTGCCTCTTTGTAATTTCACTCGGTCTTAATAAATATGAGGTTGATACTGCCAGTTATACTACATGTAACAAGTTATTGTGCTGTAAAGTGCTACCATTTGCTGTTATTGATCTTGCCTATCTTTTTAATCATTGAAGAAACCTGAGGCTTCGTTTGGTCAGCCATACAGGTCATTCTTCCACCTTAATGATGTGAAATGTTATTGTCAGGGTGAGGGAATCAGAGTGCCCATAGTTTAATACTCTTTTACATGCCAATTATTCCCCAGACTATAGAACAGCTGCAGTCAATTAAATATCAAATCTGGAGGTCATCTGTCTTGTTCTTGACCTCTCCGTGACTGAAACATAACAATAGAAATCTTTGATGATCTTGCTTTTTCTGTGAAAGAAATAGTGTACTAGAATTTATAGGTGGTGTCCCAAAAAAAAGGGGTCATTTTTTGCTAAAGACAAATTTGAGAACAGTGCAAAACGCAGTTACATTGTTGCAGACCAATTTAAATTTTAAATGGACTTAGAATTAGTCTGAGTCAGAGAGATTCTTACTTTTGGCATGCGCTATTTTAGATGCAAATGGGTCGGGTTTTGAAAATAAGTAGTCAGAGACAGTAGAATTTTGGTCTTGGTCAGAATATGATGAGCAATGGCATGGTGATGTCAATGGTGGAATGAAGATTAATGTATCAACCATTAGAATTTGATACCATGGGAAAATACCTCTGCATATAAATTAAATGTCTTTCAAGAATCACTCACCTTTTGTACCATGGAGAGTGCTCTAAGCAGTATGTAGTATAATCCAAAGTTAAAACTTGTGATCAGGTTTTCCAAGAATTTTTTCAAGAGCTCCAAAAAACTGTTCATTACTTTGTAAGTTAATATCTTACTAATATTTGAGTTTTGTAGCCCTTTAATTTTACTGCTGAACTATTAAACATCTCATTTTTCTTGCTCCACCTCATCCTAGAGCTCACAGGACATGGCTTCAGCCTACAGTTTCTTGCAGTTCAATGTATTTTTAGAGAAATATCTGGTAATTTGGTTTGTGAACATATGTAAATCTCATATAACTCTCCTATTACATTGGCATTTTATATAAATATTTTTTTACACTAAAAATCTTTAAGATAGGAGTGGGCAAAGAAATATTTTCAGAAGATATTTTCACTTGTGTCATTGCAGAGCTGTTCACCTTTCCATCAGCATATGCAAACCCTGCTCTTTAAGAAGGCAGTACAGCCTAGGAGACAGCAATGCCTGAACTTTTACTCTAAGCCAACCACTCTTTC
>NW_009733373.1:195652-207244 GCF_000703405.1 Apaloderma vittatum
TTTCTGATGCTTGTACCAACTAAGGTAGCTCTTAATTCCAGTAAAAGAGAAAGTTACATAGGCCTTAGAGACCATTTAGAAACTGAAGCAAATGTTCCAACGAAATTTTGGTACGTAGCTTTTCAGCGGATGTGTGCTGGTAGGCAGCAAGTTTCTGGCCAGTTCACTTTGCTCGCATTAGCCCTCAGAGTCCCAGTGGCCTAGGATTTGGAGAGATTTTCTTTCCTCAGCTGACAGAGCAGCGGGCAACAAATCGCTCAGGCAACAAAGCGCTCTGGGTGTGATCCAAAGACCAGTAAAGTCAATGGAGACATTTGTGGAAGCGAGGTTAGCAGGACAATCTTTAGTAATGATTTCTCCAGAGCTCTCTCTTACAGTTGGTTTACCATTGATCTGATTTTTTAACCTTTGTAGCAGGCTGAAAAACCCACTTCACTATTTCCTTTCTACTGAGAAAGGTTGAGCTGAGAGCTGCAAGGCTGTTTTGTTTGTTTTCTTGACATTAGGCTGGTGAGTATTTACCTATCATTGATGGGAGATTTTTTTGATTTAAATTTTGGGAGGGATGCAGCATAAGATAGATGATTATTGAGAGTTTTGTAAATATAAACGAATAACATAAATCATACTTGTAAATGTCTATAACAATCTCCTTTCGTACCTTCCCTGAGATACTTCTTTCTTTGTACCTTCTAGTGCAGGAATAACTACTTGAAGAAAAGTGCTTTGTAATATTGCACTGGGGCACTATGGATTTTTTAAAGTACCTTTTTTGTGATATGTTAAAAAAAATCTTGGCTGATTACAACTTGTTAGCTTTGCTGCTGCTCCAGTTCCGTTTAGGAAAAAAAAATATGGCTTTATACTCCCTCCCACTGATTTTCAACTAAAACAGAACTTAGTTGCCTGCTGATCCTGCTGGCTTTTTTAAATGAAAAACTTATTCTTCTTAAACTACTGGAAAATTATGTTTAAAAATCAGCATAATTTCATTGCCTTTTATTTCTGTCTGTCATGAAAACTGCTAGGCTGCTTTCTGGAACAACCCAATGTAATTTAATGCACAAATTTAGTTATAGTTATGAATATACTGACTGAAAAATATTTTAATGATTCAGAGATATTAGTGACTCTACAATAAAATTGTCTGTGTGCATATATTGGGGAAAAAAAAATCTGTGTCTATAGGTGCTTCTGTATTCATAACAGATAATTGCATAAGATTGAGAGTTGGCAGTTTCAGTAGAGTGACTTTGCCTAACCAGTGTATTAGATGTGGCTCAACCATTTAAATTGCAGAGGAGGTAGAAATTAATTCATAATTATGACATCACATGTCAATTATTTTTAGGAATGGTAAGGACAGTCGGGAGAAAAGGGAATAAAATACTTCACTTGAAGATTGACAGAAAATGACAATATTTCTGATTACGGGACCACCTCATGGTCTTGTATAATTTCTCATGTCTCTTCAAAAAGGAGGATATAGACTGGAAGAACCAACAATGATGACAAAGTTTGAATCTTTCAGATGTCAAAACTCACACGTTTTTTTAAATGAAAATTTAGGCTGTTTTATAAAACTAGCCTTTTTTTGGTGTGAATTTCCAACGATTCTATTTTCATTTATTCCTCCTGGAATATTTTTGTACAGGTCCTTTTCTGTTCTCATACTTTGTAGCAAATAATTGTCCATAAGAAAGGAGACAAAGTTGTGAGTGGTACTACGTGTACAGCCTAACCAAACCTACTAAACCCTAACATACCCTCTAGCAAGTAGGTCGCTCTGCAAGACACGGCATGGGTTTCAAGATAAGAATAACCACTAAGTCCTTACCTAAACTAGTGAATTTCAGTGGAAGAATTATTCTGCTTTAAATCCATATTTCTTGAATGAGTAGGAGGCAGGGGAAGCACTGACTACACTGATGGAAGAAGTTCATATGATGGAAAATCTGCTCCATCTCCCAGTTTCCAATGGTTAGTTACACTCGCTGTTCAAACCATGTGCCTGACTGTAGCTTAAAAGATCATAAATACTTGAAGTGTACAGCTTGTATATTTTAAATTCAGCCAACTGACCGTCAGCTGATCCTTAATGGCACTCTGTATTGTAGCTTTCCAATTCCATGAGAAACCTTTTGGCATCTCTACTTTCACTCCCTGTCTATACTATTATTATACAGAAGGTATTGCACAGTTCTAGTTTGGCACTGTTTAGTCAGTGTCTGAATAAAGACTAGATGAGGAAGCAAATAGGGGACATATTTTTCTGTCATTGAGTGATACAATTTTGTCACTAAATTCCAGCCTACAGTGTGTGACCAACATTGCGGGAGTTTCTCACAGGCTTAAAAATGAGAGAAAAGTACTTCTATCACATTGCTTATTGACTGTTAAAGAATTCAGCTTACCCTGTGTGCATAGGTTTCTAGAAAAAAATCTGTTTGCTGCTACTTCACTCAGAACTTGAACATAGCTGTTATTGCTATGACTGTTGATATGACTGTCATATTAACAAGCCTTCAAACCCTTTGGAGTAAGGTGACTGCCATAATAAATCAGAATAGTGACCCAGCAATCCTACTGTCCTGTCTTTAACATTGCCTGGGACCAGATGCTTCAGAAAAAAAAATACAAAGTGTATTCTTACTGCAACTCCATCTGTTGGCTTATTTGCACAGTCATTTTCTACTAGTAACATGATATTCATACTTAGTGGTGGGAAGTCTCTTCCACCAACCCAGACTTGATCTATTTCTTCAGCAGTAGCCTCTGAGCATTCCACGGAAGTAGACACAGTCTTGTGAAGTTCACCCTGCTGCTGCCTGTGCTCCTCAGAGAATGTTTCTCACTCATTACTGCAAGTGGGCGAGTGCCTTTTTCAAGCCCTGTAAAATTGGAAAATCTAACAGATGGTAGATACGGCCTATATGCCTGAAGTCCCTTCATATCACCCTGTCGTGTTTCCAAAACTATTTTCCAATGTGCTCTCCCTTGGAAGTCACTGGAATATTCCTCTTGCATTGGATTATTGCATTTCCCTGTTTTTCCTTTTTTCTTTTTTTTCCCCCCTAGTTGTAATTCAGAAAAATTTAGAGGCTTTAGTCATAATGTAAAAATGTATTTATAGTGGATTTTGAGGGAAGAATAATTGGTTGGGTGAAAACTTGTACCTCCTGCAGCATACTTCAGGGAACTATAAAATCACTTTCCATGAATTCACATTTATATCAAACCTACTGCTTCCATTACTTCCCATGGTCTATCACCACACAGTTTTGCTTATTTTTCCTACTCATGTTATGTGTATTGAAACTGTGGTGCATTGACATCAAGCTAGACCACTGATTAGTCTAACATACTCACCACAAACATGTTACCTACTAGTGATAATCAGAGGGGTTTCTTTTGCTTGCTTGGGTCAAAAAAACCCTAATGTTGGGTTGTTTGGCACATGTGATATTAAAGAGTCATAGAAAAGAGAGTTGCACCTATTTGCATGCTTGTCATACTAGTCCATGATTAGTCCCTTTTGTACAAGCCAGATAGGGCAAAGATGCTTCATTAAAACAGGCCTTTAAATTTTTAGCACATTGCTTTCTCTAATTACCAAGGAAAATGTTATCTTCCTCATAACTTGTAGGTCATAAAAAAATGTTAGTGACATCTATATGCTTTCCTTCAACTCGTACAGATCCACAATGGTCCACAGAGTAGTAAATATAACATTCAAATATTTTAGAATTGATGTGGAGGGATCATACAGGAGGAGAGAGAAGTTCAGATGTTGAATTTTAGCCTAGATTCTGTAACAAGGGCAGCACTAACCAAACTGAAATATCAGGCTACCTTCATCATAGGTGTCTATTGCACTCAAAATCAAAATTACTGTTGACTTGAAAGGGGTTGGAATTGGGTCCAGCAGTGCTTGGCAGTGCACGCTTGCCCATTGCAAATGGGCTGAAAATATCAAGACTGGAACTTCAAGGGCAATACTGGAAGGGATGGTTAGTGAACTCTGCCTGCACTCCAAAAACAACCCAAGGTCACTTTGAGGAGGTGTGCCCAGTACAACTGAGTTTTTGAGTGTAGCATTTAGATTTAAAGTGGCAGAAAAAACAAGCTATAAATTTTGTACTGAAGCAAAGCTGTAATTTGTCTTGTGAGAAGTTTTCCATTATCTTCTTTGTATATGAGGACTCCTCTCAATACCTATGTGTGAGTGCATATGTATGTGGGTACACAATGTTCCTCTTGCCCCTAGATTGGATTACTCAAATGTAGCTGAATTCCAGAGCTTGGAACATAGCTAGCAAACAGTGCTAACAACTAAATTAAAAATTAAATTATCAGAATTATGGTTTTTAATAAAATAAAGCAACAATTGAATTTTAATAATGCATTAAAGTAGGCACTAAAATTCATTTTTAAATGATGATTTTCCACTTTAATTTGATATTCAGTTATATACGGTAGCTGAACTTCTACCCTGTTATAACAACAGATGCAAAGGCATTTCAGTTAGCATTTGAGACAACATGTAGGATGTTAACTCTCTGGACTGTGTATATTGGGACTACTGATGGGAAAACTGGTTTATGTCACCTGAGGAGAGTCTTGCTCTCTTCTGCCAAATGTGTCTGAAGTTCAAAGGGAAGTGAAAATTTACTGACCTATATAGGGTCAGCTTTAAAAATTGTATAGGAGATGTCTATTTTACTTTCTATCAAAGCAGGTCTAATACTTTTGAAATTGATATTATTTTTCCTGTTACTACTGGACAAGAATTTATGTTACTATTTCTACTGGAAACTATGGACTAGTCAAACTTTGAAGTACTTGCCGAAGATAGTAATTTTTGTTCATTTCTTAATTTAAAAGAAATTTCTTTTTTTGTTTGTTTGTTTTAAGTTGATGGTATTTATTTATATTTGAAAACACCTTTCAGTTTCCAAGAGACAGTTTGGAACAAAGCAATGCAAAATAATTTCAAAAAATCACAGTTTTTTTACTCATGCATCCCCTAATTTCTCAACAGTTCACAAAAATTTTCAAAATTTTGACTTATTCTGATACAAGAGGGTAAAAAAATCAGGTGAAAAATTCCTGTGGGATAAAAAAAAATGTGCTTTGTTATCTTGATCTACACCTAATTTGCCCCTTCAGCATTCGAGGACATCTCTTGTACAGAAGAATAGGGTACAAGCAGTGAGCTGAATACCAGTCCCCTTCCCAGGAGCTTAGGTGTTCATGTTATGCTATGGAGCAAACACTTTTAGTCTCAATGATGGATTTCTGCAGATTCATCTCCTTCCTTGCAAGACAGTATTTTCTCACAGCTTCTTAGAATTATATTCTGCTAGCATGATGGTTGGATGGCTTATGTTGCAGCTATCAGGCCTACGTATGTGTACTAGAAAAGTACATTATCTTTGCTTCAGGGATCACCACTGCCTGCCTTTATTTTTACTCCACTACTGTACCCTGCAGCCCTGTCATTCCAATAGTATTCTTGAAGAGAGCTTGATCCAAAGCACATTAGAGAATTGCAAACTCTCTTAAGAGTTTTGTGGCAATGTGGCAAAAATGGTTATAACTTTTGAAATGCTGTGGAAATGTTTGCTGGAAGCCAATGAATTTCCTTGCAAAAATGTCACAAACAAGTGGAGGTGAACAGAAAATCTGGGAAATCATTCAGATTTTTATAAAGACAAAAAAAAAAAAGAAAATTAAACAACCCAACCCCCCTAACCTGTTGGGTTTTACCCAGCTTTAATCAATTCTTTATGACATCCTCATTAGTCCAGACTTCAAGGTCAGTATATTGAGTCTTCTGTCTGGAGAGGGGCTTTGAAAGGAAATGTTATTTTATACAGTGCCTGTACGGATCAAATATGCATGTGTTAGTTTTACTGACTGGTGTCAGTGTTGCATTTATTTATTTGGGACAGTGGTGATGATGTGTAAACCATTTTGCTCCAAGAGAACAATGTGCTGGGTTATTTTTTTAAGCCTTAAATTCTGGTTTACTCAGGGCCTTCTCCACCCACTTTAGATGAGGGAGGAAAAAATCTTGGCAAGCGGATGCTCTGAGGGGGCACATGGAGGCGTGTGTAATCATCTTGCCAGTTTAATTAACAGTGCTTTTGACTGATATGTGTTAATGAGGATAATGTACAGTATGGAGGGAAAGAACCCTATGTGCTGTATTAAAGGGACAGGTGCTGGGTGTACTGGAAAGTTCATGCTACTAAAAGGAAATAAAGTGTATGAAATGACTTAGAAAGTGAGGGAGAGGAAATATTTCCTAGAGCTCTTGTGAGGGAGTAAATCCATGCACCCAGTTTACATGCCTTCAAAGTGTCTCATGGTGGAAAACGAGGGTGTGGAGAAGACCTGCTGGCTGGCAGGAAGGCTCTGCAGAGCAGGCAGAGGAGTGCCTGGCAGACCCCAGTAGACCAAGTCACCTGTGCAAATGGTCTCTGGTGCATAAATGTTTGCAAGAGTGGGCCTAAAGTGTAATGCAATTTACATTCTGGGCTACTTCCTCCAAAATGACACCTTTTATAGTTAAGAGCAATCAATGAAGGGTTTCCTTCTACATAAGGGCCTGATTGCCTGATGTAGCAAAAGCCTCCTGAAAGGTGCTGAGGGCCCTCAACTCTAAGTGAAATCAATAGGGTTGGGCAGTAGCATTTTTAATTCTTCTTGTTTATGGGATATCTTTATTCCCTTTCCCATACTTTGAAAGTAGAACTAACTTTACAGGATTCACAACCAGCCTGTAAAGAAAGGTAAGAGTTTGATACGACAAGCTTATTTGTCTTGAAGATATACTCAGAGAATGGCAGTGTCTAATCAGGGGCTTTAAACATTTGTAAAATTTATGTCTTCCTACAGTCTTTACTTCAACAAAGTTGGATACAAATGTTTCCAACATAAAAACTTCATTTACAGGAAACAATGGTATTGGTGGTCCAAGAAAGCTAAGATCTTAGTGTCTCAAGCTGCCTTGTAGCATTACTTTTTCCATGACCTTATTTATTCTGGAAAATGACTAGTGTAGTGCAGATATTCTAGTTTCAATATAATTCTCTGCCTTCAATGTTTGCACTCTTTAAGGCTTTCTATTTGTTTCTTTTTTTTTTTTTTCAGAAGTCTTCACATTTCTACGAGATTTATGTATTCTAAACCTATAAATGTGAGTTACAACTAAAGGAGTTGTTTACAACACTTTATTGCTTTGAATACCTCAAAAATACATTATGTGTGTTCATTGTCTTAAAACAGATTACTGCATATGCAGTGCATTGAAAATTATCTATATCTGTAACTATATATGTATGTTTCTGTAACCAAAAGAGAGATGATCATATGCAGGTAGACTGTTCCATCTCTTTGAAAAGAAGAAGCAGATACGTCTTGGAAAGTATTTCCTCTTCTACCAGGGGCTGCACTTGTTTTCTGTGAATCCTCTGCCAAGGTTATAAATGGCAGAGGAGCACTACAGATTTGGGATAGGACCAACGGATAGTAGAATGCCTACAATAAGGAGAGGAAGATGTTTGTATCACTTTCCTTAAAACAAACAGACAAACAAACAAACAAACAAACAAAAGACCTGCAAAAACGCCAAACCTCATTTTTGCTGGGAAAACGCTATTACATGACCGATTCAATGATAGGAAGAAAATAGCATATGCCCTCATAGAACAATGGCTTTTGTGTAAATAGTCTTAAACTGGTGCAATCCAGAAACCTTGGGTATTTTGGAAGCTAATTTCCTGAGTTTTCTTACTGTGAGAAACAAAGTATACCCTAGAGAGGGGTTATTGGACTAGTGGCTTTTCAAAATATCTTTAAGCAGGGCTAGAAAGAAGGTGACAAATTTACCTCTTGGCTTAGGTGTGATTAATTCTAGTGATAGATTCTTTCTTATTCAGAATGGTCCAGAGTTATAAATCTGTTTCTCAAGAGGTAGAACTATGTTTGCTTTACATTTTGATGCATCCTACTGAAAGAGACTAAAACTGCCCAAAAATGAGCATGTAGGAGTACTTTCTATTTTCTAAATTTTAAGTGTCAGTATAACAGATTTTCAACATTGTAATCTACTTTTCTCCTTTAAATTTTTTTTTACTGAGTTTGTTCAACTAGAGAAGGGTTAAAATCCAAGACAATGCTGGCGTAAGATCAAATGGGTACAAACTGGTTGTAAACACCTCTAGGACAGAAATGAGAAGATTTATAACCAATAGAGGTCTAAAGTTCTGGAACAGTTTTCAAATAGGAGAAATGAAGGAAAAAAAATCTAATGTGCTGAAACAAAGAGTCTGACAAAATTATTAACAGAACTATATGACCTGGTTGCCTCCATCAGCCATAGACTGGGCCTGATTACACAGGAGTTCCCTTTTCTTTCTGTTTTCCCAAAGCAATGATGCAAGCACCAGCATTTGTGCTGCAGAAATACAATACATTGAAAAAACTCTGAGTAAATAGGAAAAAAAAAAGCAATCTGGAATCACCTCTTACCTGTTTTAAACTGACATCAATACCCTTCAGACAAAAGACAGAACCTTGTCCTATACCCAGATGCAGGCCCCCCCAGTTCTGACCTTCTTTACTTCTTTTCCCAAATATGGCAGATTTCAGACCTTAATATTATTCCGTCTCTATTCAAAGCAGACATGAGCAAAAACATTGGCTGAATGTACTGTTATTCATTTTAGGGTCAGTATCTCATCCTCCCTGGACAGCTTTACACATAATAAAAGAACTAGCATCCAGCAGAGTTGAAAGCCTTCAATAGATCAAGGATCAGGCTCAGAGTTTTAGGATCTGTGCCTCAGAAAAGCATCTGTTTAACCCTGTGTACACACTTCATTTTGGTTGAAGTGTATGCCTAAATATTTAGATGACTGCAGACAGACTTCAGCACATGCTTAAAATTAAGATTACCTCTAAATGCTTAACCTACAGGAAGCATAGATTATCAATGGATGATGCTATTTGAATTATCATCAGTACAATGCTCTCCATTATTTTGACTTTTGTTTGAAGCTTCCATTACAAACAAGCATCTCAAAAATACTGTACGAAGTTAATGCTATAAATGTTAAGCCATCCACTTCTAATTAAGAGGAAAAGAAGAAACTAAGAGGAAGAGGAATAAAAAATAGAGGCTTTCAGATAACTTTAAACATCATTGTCACGTTCATTGTAACACAGTAAATTATATCAGATGTCCTTTTTCCCCACTTAAATTATGAATAAAAACTAAATTATAGCATTACACACATTGTTCTTACCCAGTATTATCTAATGATGTTCCGTTCTTTTTCATTCAAGCATTTCTGGTATTGTGTGTTTTACCATCTCACTATCAGTCGTATCCCTGTTAGGCTTGTTGTATTCCTACAGACAGTTTGTTACAGGATTCAGCCAATATCATTTCCTCTGCTAGTAGGTTTCTTTTTCCTTCTGATTAGCATTCCATTACAAATTTCATTATACTAATTTAAATGTACCTAACATGTTCTCTCCAGATTCTAGATAACTGTTTTGACCGAATTTACTTACAAGGAAGAACATTTTTTTCCCTTTTTTTTTTTTTAAATCATTCTACATTATTGTAGTCTGAGTTTTTTCCTCTCTTCTGTACTACCTGATATATATCCTGAAACATTTGTGATCAAGTTTTGAAACAGCAGGTGTCAAATTCTCAGACCGAGCATAATAATCACAATGATTTGAAGAAAAACATTGAGCTCCTTGGAATTGGCAATAAAGTAAGAGAACTGAATGTGTCATTTTTCGAGGGATGATGCTATTTACAAATAAATGCTTAATAAACCCAGATCTTACATTTTTCTTTTGCATGATATTATGCTTCATATACAAATAGAATAATTTTATTTCTATTGTAACTTTTCCGCTTGAACAGCACATGGTCCATCAGCAAAAAACAAAGGTATACATTGCCTTGGAATTATAAAAATAAGCCTTCTTAAACACCCATTGCAATAACTTTTGCATTTACCTCTAACATTTTTAATACACAGAAATAATTATCGATCAAAAGTACTATCTCTTGAGGGTTATAGCTCAATTATTTGCATATATTTTAATTTTGAAAATGGATTTTGCTGTTGAAAATAATGTTAGCTCCTCTGTTAGAGAACAGCTTTATAATTAGGCGAATACTGTACCATAAAATACTCATCACCATAGCAATGGTTTTTCATGGGGCATAAGTAAGTTGATAACAGAGGCAATACATTTACCACAGAGACTAATGTGGTTGAATAATGTAAAGTTATAACTTCTGGTAAAGCACCTACTAGCGTAAGAAATCATGGCACAGTCACACTACATATTGACATTAAGAGTCATTTTAATGAAATACATTAATATTTTATATAGCATCCTTCATACAAAGCATAATAACATCGCAGTGTCTTGCAATGTAGTGTCTCATATACTACCTCTCATCTTGAAGGGTCATGTGCTCGTGCGTGTGTGTACAGGAATCACTTCAACCACTCCTGAAATTCCTTTATTTATTTATATGTATTGTTCCAATATTAACCATTGCAGTGTCTGAATTGTCATGAACCTCTGTCTGGCGTGCAAACAATTGTTTAAAAGCAGCTTGTTTTCCCTAAACAACGTATGAATTCTGGCAGAAAAAAAGGGTTTATCTGTCTGACTGGACTTCAGAGCAGAAATTCAGGTAGGCAGAATTCAACTATCCCAATCTGAAATCAGGCATAACGCTGGGGACACTTGTGAAAATTACCGCAAGACCTTTAATGGAGGCAGATAACCCAAAACTTAGCTTTATTTCTCCTTTTGACATTTCTTATAGCACAGTCAACTCCAAATGTTCAGCAGAAACACAACTTTGTTACCAACTTGAAGTGATGGCACCGTTCACAAAGGCACAAACTGGTTGCATTTCCTCAAGTGACTCTCCCATCTGAGGACTGACATATTCTTGCTTTAAAAAACTTGTGATAACTGATTCCCTGCAAGAGGAAGATGAACAGGGAAATAAAGGTTTGCTTTGTACAGGTACGCTGAGACTTACCTGGGCTAGAGAGCAAGAAGAGTAATATGTGGAAATTTTTGAAGGGCACGGATAAGGACAGGAGATCCTCTCCTGTTGAGCTGAAGAGTACAGATGCAAGCTAAAATAGACAGGCCAGCACCATAAAATACTGGCAAGCAGAAATAATGACAGCCCCAATGCAAGAGTCCATCACAAGCTCTATGGCTGTGAGTGCTCCCACTGAAGTCAATGGAACTAAACTGTTCATGAGCATATGCTTAAAAAATGGTTTTGAGCACGGTCAGCAACAGAAGCAGAACAGTTGCGGAGTTGAGATGTTTCAACTCAATGGGATCTCAGTGCTTAAATCAGTACTGCACATAATCACAACGCGGTCTACAGTAGTTATTTTCTATAAAACAATTAGATTAGACCTCTTGCTTTGTTTTTTTATTTTCTTCCCATTTGATGGTGACTGCATTGTATTTATACAAATCACTGGGGCTATCCGGGGAACTACAGGCCTGTCAGCCTGA